>NC_057794.1:407029982-407329982 GCF_018294505.1 Triticum aestivum
CACGTTTCATTCATGGTTAATCTGACCAGAACTAAGATTAACTTAGAGAAAGTGTGGCTTGCCGCTTGCATGCCATCCATGTCATAAAAAAATCTTAATTTTCCTTCATTATTTGTTAATGAATGTTGCACTCCAGGAGAAGAGAGAAACTCATAAAGAGGGCAAAAATGGTCCTAAAAACTGACAGACTACTCAAGCTTGCGACTCTTCAAGCATTGATGGGCTTTGTATTAAATTTCTTTAATATGACCTTTAGACAATTAGGAATCATCAGACAGTATAGTTATTGTGTTTTATTAAATTTCTGTAATATGGATTCAGAATTCAATACGCATATGAGTTTCATGTGTTGCTTTGGTTGAGACGTGCATTGCATGTGCACGCTTACTAGTTTCAGAAGATATCCACACTACTAGGAAAAGGCTAATTACTGGCGCACCTCTTTTGGCCATTAATGACGCACTACAGGTGCGTCACTATCATCACGCCACTAGTAACTAATACTAATGGCGCACCCCTGGTGTGCCATTAGTATATCAGACAATAGTGGCGCACCAGGGAGTGCGCCATTAGTATGTCAAACGTGCGCCATTACTATGCCTCCAGGGGGGCATATTTACCTTGTGCTCTGGGTTACTAATGGCGCACTTCTAGGTAGTGCGCCACTAGTGTGTTTATTGTAGTGCGCCACTAAAGTGCAGTGTGGTGCGCCACTAGTATGAATATTAGGATTTTTTTTTCTATTTTGATATTTGCACAAGTTACATAATATATTACTGCACAGAATATAGACAACACAACATATAAACAGCAGATTCATCGAATACATTAGAAGATTAGTCTTCGAATACAATTCATCATATTAGTCTCCGAATTCAAAAGACCGAACAAAGTTAGAATATTACAAGTCTCGAGACCGCGAGTAGCGAGTTTGTCTTCACATTACAAGTCGATATCGATCATCTAAACTACCATCACATAGAAGAGAGTTGCGGTCATCACGATGAGCATCATCGCGATGAGCATCATCGCGATGAAACTGGTCTTCATCCGGTTCCTCCTCCGCTCCCTCCTCTCTCCTGCTAGATAGCGCGTGTATCTAGCTTCCGCCTCCGCCCTAGTGGTGTACCCTTTGTAACTGTTACCGCTGAAACGGTGAACCTGTCTCCGACACTCCTCCCAGTCGTCGTAGACTCCGGGAATCTTACCCTTGTACACGACATACGACGGCATCTCTATGCACTAGCCAAACAAAACGTTAGTAGAAATTCATAGACAATACATAAGCAATATATAAGTATGCAACAAAAGGATCAGAAGAGAAAAGCAAGACATTAATAGCACGATTCATGGTCCTACTAATAAATAGTATCGATTACATATAAGTTGAACGAATTTCCAAACCAAAGAGACATACAAGTTCATTAAAGTTTAATTACAACATGAGCTAATCGATATTTAAGAACTACACATAGCATCACTACTTTCGACTCGACTCAGGGACCGGAGCATGGATGAAGCCGCCATCTATCATGATGGTCATGAAATCGCGGGCGTTGTCAGCCTGTATTTGTAGCGTTGTTTCTATCTCACTGTTGGACGGTTGATATCTGAGGTAGAACTGCCCCAAGGTACGAAGGACATCTTGATGGATGATTTCCGCAAACTCCGACTGGATAAAGAATTCTTGTCTGATGTCCGCGTCCTGAATTGCCGACAAGCTTGTGGCCCAATCTTTGAGATTATTTGGTAGCAGAAGGTGATTATGGTCCAGTACGATCGCCCGCATGTGATGGAGGGCGTAGTAGGCACCCTTCTGACCACCAGGCGGCTGCTTCACGCAGGGGAACATCGTATTGTGGGCGAACACGTGCTTGCCATACCTACGAATTGGCCTGCTGAAGGTGCCTCCAGATCTGGCGTAGCCGGGGAGAACATCATCAAGAACTTTCTTGATATTTGTGTAGTCTTTCTTTGACTGACGGTCCGAGTCGAAATACGTGGCCATGGAATATTTCAGGCTTAAGAGGATGAGTGTGCAATGTGTGTCACTGCACATAACACGGAATGTTAGAAAAAAAAGAATGATCGAAATCTAAGAAATCATATGTTACGGGGCGGTGAGGGGATGACTTACTCGAGAAAGCAAGGCACGAGGAAGTTATCCTTATCTGGGTTTGCCAGAATGACGTCTTCGAGGTATGAACTCGCGACTTGCCGGTCCCCAGCGATGCCCAAGATCTTGGCATGCATGTAGAAGGGGTCGACTATCACGATGTCCGGGGTCTTGTCTCTAATGATCTGCATCTCCATACTCAGCGAAAATAGCCGAATGAAGGTGTAGTGCAGCGGATGAAGGTTAAACATAGCGAAGATGTCATCAAACCGCAGGACGATCATACCGCCGATGGCGCTATCCACAAAGCCCTTGCCCTCTGGCACCTTGGCCACAAAAATCGGGTATGCCACATCATTCTCTCGGAGACGCCGCTTCTCCAAAGAAAGAACACTGTCATGCAGACTCCGCATAGCACCGGTTGCAGCATTGAGCAGATTAGTCGGTAGCATCGGCCTACCCGCCACATGCACCCTCCTCGAGATATCCTTAGGTGAAGGTGGCCCGTCCTGAGCACGAATCGTACTCGATGCTGGCTGGCTCGCACCCTTGTTACTCTTTATTTTCCGTCCTTTCTTCTTCTGCTGTAATGGGATTGAGTTCTGCTCACAGACATCCTTCTTGAGTGTGTTGGGGCTGATAATATTTTGCACCTCGGCTATCTGAGGCTCGGTGAAGGCGGCAGCCGGAGGCGTCTCCTGAGAACCGAACGCCAGACGACGCCTGTTGCAACTGGGTTTCTCCGCGGTACCAGCTAGACCATCTTTTGCAGGGTTGGGTTCTTGAGAAGGAGGCCCCAAGAATTCATCACCGTACCCATGTTCGTTGAAGTACTTATCAACGTTGGTAAATGTACCGTCGTTGTCATCGTCGTCGTCTTCCGGATCCTATGCCATATGCATGTCCGGATCCTGTGCCATATCCATGTCTGGCATGTCTGGTAGCGTTGCGGGGGTCTTGCCATGGCTTGGCGCCGGCACGACTAGCGGTGTTGTCTGTGGGGTGGTGTCCCCCGCCCCAAACGAATCTGGCTCTTCGGCCAAAGCATGTGCCAGCTTATGCAGGCGCTGAGCGTCATCACATCATCTTTGTCGGCCCCATGGGGTCGATACGGAGGTAACATGTCGTCGAAGCCCGGTAGCACCCGAACCAGTTGAACCCTATAAACGGTGGGTGGCATCTGATTACCGTGGAACACGTGGCTGCCCGGTTGAACGATTCTGCCCTTGGCGACATCGACCAACTCGTCGTTCATGAAGTGCAGGAGAGTGCACGGAATGTCGGCGGCGCCCTGCGAAAACATGTAGGGTGTCAGGGATGCCCAGTCAAAGGCAAGGAGATGAAGTCATCGGCTGAGAGGCTTAATTAGTTACCGTGATGGCATCGAGCTCGGCTAATGTCGAGGCACCGCCAATGGCGGGCGTGCAAGTGATGGAGGGGACGCTTGCTGCCGAGGTGCCGGCCGGCGTATTCTTCCCACACACGGGTGTATTAAGCTGCAATGTCGCCGCCACCGTGGGAGACACCAATGCCGCCTCTGCCGGAGACACCAATGGCGCCATCGGCGCGTTGCGCGAGTTGCTGCCCGTGAAGCTGGGAATCGGGGGCGGCCCATGTTGGCCGCCCGCAATCCACGCCTGCAGCCCAGAAACCAAGGTAGGCATAATGGCGGTGATCGTCGCTCCCAGTTGGTCTCGCACATGCTCTTCGACGATCTCCGGAATCCGCGCCACTTGTGCCTTGAGTTGTTGAACCTCGCGCTCCTGGCTTTCCGAGCTGGTCTTTCCCTCCTTTCGCCCAGCGGTATAGTACTCCAACCATTTCATGGACAAGCCTTTGCCGGCCACACGACCAGCTGACGACGGCTTACTGAGCTTATCCTTGTTTTTCATTACATTTAACACCCTATTTAAAGGGGTGTCGAAAGGGGAGCTCTGAGACGACCCCATGCTACTGCTTTCAGTGTCCCGCGGAAGGAACATGAACCATTTAGAAAATTGGCTTCATTAATTAGAATTCAACCATATGGAGATAATTACGCGGGGGTGTATTCCTAACCAGAACACGCTCAAGCACCTTGGTCTTCGGATCTGTGGTAAGCTCCTTGGTTACTGGGTCCACCTTGTACTGGGCCCTGACATAGTTCCTGGTCTGCTTGTCACGGCATTTCTCAAAGAGGGGCGGTAGGCCTTGCTTGGCACGCTCCGCGTCCTCCTTGTCCCATATAGGTTCCGCCACTCTATAACCGCCGAGACCGAGTTTGTGGACCCCTAAGTTCAAGTCCCGCATCTCTTTCCCCCACTGAATTGATTCCACGGTTGCGTCTCTCTCGCACTTGATCTTGAACTCCAGGTAGTCATCTTTGCTGATCGAAGGATGTTTCTCCTTGATCTTCTCATAACTATCACCTTTTTGAATCATTCTCTTCACCGCGGCTCTCCAAGTAGCCAGGGTCGTGCTCACCTTTGTGAGGGCGGCACTGTTCACTTTATTCCCCGCGAGGCTTGTGTTTGCGAAGTCACCGGGGAACTTGTATCGTTCATGCAGCTTCGTGAAGAGGAGGTTGCGCAAATTCCCTCGGTCACGATGCCTTAGGTTCTCGGTGTTGATCAAGACGGTGCTTCGCAGAATGCACCCGAGCCGTCCCGCGTACCCCTTGACTATTTCTAGGGGCGCCTGATACGTCCATTTTGCATCATGCTTTTATATCAATATTTATTACACAATGGGTTGTTATTATACATTATGTCACAATACTTATGCCTATTATCTCTTATTTTACAAGGTTTACATAAAGAGGGAGAATGCCGGCAGCTGGGATTCTGGGCTGGAAAAGGAGCAAATATTAGAGACCTATTCTGCACTGCTCCAAAAGTCCTGAAACTTCACGGAAGATGTTTTCCAAATATATAAAAAATACTCAGCGGAAGAAACTCACCAGGGGAGCCACACCCTGCCCACGAGGGTGGGGGCGCGCCCTACCCCTCTGGGCGCGCCCCCTACCTCGTGGGCCCCCTGGTGGCCCTCCGATGGCCATCTTCTTCTATATGGAGTCTTTCGATGGGAAAAAAAATTATAAGCCATCTTCTCAGACGAAACTACGCTGCCACGAGGCGGAACCAATCTAGGGCTCTGGCGGAGCTGTTCTGCCGGGGAAACTTCCCTCCCGGAGGGGGAAATCATAGCCATCGTCATCACCAAAGCTCCTCTCATCAGGAGAGGGCAATCTCCATCAACATCTTCATCAGCACCGTGTCATCTCAAAACCCTAGTTCATATCTTGTATCCAATTCTTGTCTCTAAGTCCGGGATTGGTGCTAGTAGGTTACTAGTAGTGTTAATTACTCCTTGTAGTTGATGCTAGTTGGTTTAATTGGTGGAATATCATATGTTCAGATCCTATATGCATATTAATACCCCTCTGATTATGAACATGTTTATGCTTTGTGAGTAGTTATTTTTGTTCCTGAGGACATGGGAGAAGAGTTGCTATTAGTAGTCATGTGAATTTGGTATTCGTTCGATATTTTGATGAGATGTATGTTGTCTCTCCTCTAGTGGTGTTATGTGAACGTCGACTACATGAAACTTCACCATCATTTGGGCCTAGGGGAAGGCATTGGGAAGTAATAAGTAGATGATGGGTTGCTAGAGTGACAGAAGCTTAAACCCTAGTTTATGCGTTGCTTCATAGGGGCTGATTTGGATCCATATGTTTCATGCTATGGTTAGGTTTACCTTAATACTTTTGTTGTAGTTGTGGATGCTTGCAATAGAGGTTAATCATAAGTGGGATGCTTGTCCAAGTAAGGGCAGCACCCAAGCACCGGTCCACCCACATACCAAATTATCAAAGTACCGAACATGAATCATATGAACGTGATGAAACCTAGCTTGACGATATTCCCATGTGTCCTCGGGAGCGCTTTACATCTTATAAGAGTTTGTCCAGGCTTGTCCTTTGCTACAAAAGGATTGGGCCACCTTGTTGCACTTTATTTACTTTTGTTACTTGTTGCTCGTTACAAATTATCCTATCACAAAACTATTTGTTACCACTTATTTCAGTACTTGCAGAGAATACCTTGCTGGAAACCGCTTATCATTTCCTTCTTCTCCTCGTTCGGTTCGACACTCGTACTTATCGAAAGGACTATGATAGATCCCCTATACTTGTGGGTCATCAAGACTCTTTTCTGGCACCGTTGCCGGGGAGTGAAGCGCCTTTGGTAGGTGGAATTTGGTAAGGAAAAATTTATATGGTGTGCTGAAATTTACTGTCACTTGTTACTATGGAAAGTAATCCTCTGAGGGGCTTGTTCGGGGTATCTTCACCCCGACCAGTAGAGCAAAGAGTTGCTCCTCAACCTACTGAAAATGAAAATGAAAATGCTTGTTTGAAGTTCCTGCGGGTATGATAGAAAAACTGCTAGCTAATCCTTTTTTAGGAGATGTTACAAAACATCCTGATGAACATCTGATATATGTGGATGAAGTTTGTGGATTATTTAAGCTTGCAGGTGTACTCGGAGATGTTGTTAAGAAGAAGGTCTTCCCTTTATCTTTTAGGGGATATGCATCGACATGGTATAGGCTATGTGATGATATGAGGTCTTGGAATTACAAACGATTGAAATTGGAATTTCATCAAAAGTTTTATCCTATGCATGTTTTTCATCGTGATCGCAATTATATATATATTTTTTGGCCTCGCGAAGGAGAAAGCATAGCTCAAGCTTGGGGGAGGCTTAAATCAATGTTATATTCATGCCCCAATCATGAACTCTCAAGAGAAATGATTATTCAAAAAAATTATGCTCGGCTTTCTGGTAACAAATGCACCATGCTTGATACTTCTTGTGCTGGCTCTTTTATGATGAAGACTATTGAATTCAAATGGGATTTATTGGAAAGAATTAAACGCAACTCTGAAGATTGGGACCTCGACAATGGTAAGGAGTCAGGTATGACACCTAGTTTTGATTGTGTTAAATCTTTTATGGATACCGATATTTTTCGTAAATTTAGCACTAAATATGGACTTGACTCTGAGATAGTAGCTTCTTTCTGTGAATCTTTTGCTTCCTATGTTGATCTCCCCAAGGAGAAGTGGTTTAAATATCATCCTCCCATAGAAGTAAAAGTAGCTTCACCTATTAAATTTGAAGAAAAGACTATCACTTATAATGATCCTGTTGTTCCTACTTCTTATGTTGAGAAACCACCTTTCCCTTTTAGGATAAAGGATCATGCTAAAGCTTCAACTGTAGTTCGTAAAATCAATATTAAAACATATACACCTCCTGAGCAAGTTAAAGTTGAATCTAATTTTGCTATCGTTAAAGATCTCTTGTCTGATAATATTGATGGGCATGTTATTTATTTTTGTGATGAAACTGCTAGAATTGCTAAACCCCGTGATAAAGATAAACCTAGACCTGTGGTAGGCATGCCTGTTATTTCTATTAAAATAGGAGATCATTGTTATCATGGCTTATGTGATATGGGTGCTAGTGCTAGTGCAATACCTTATTCCTTATACAAAGAAGTTATGCATGATATTGCACCTGCTTAGATGGAAGATATTGATGTCACAATTAAACTTGCCAATAGAGATACTATTTCACCAATGGGAATTGTTAGAGATGTTGAAGTCTTGTGTGGGAAAACTAAATATCCTGCTGATTTTCTTGTTCTTGGTTCCCCACAAGATAGCTTTTGTCCCATTATATTTGGTAGGCCCTTCTTGAACATTGTTAATGCTACCATAGATTGCAAAAGAGATGTTACTATCGGTTTAGATGATATGACTCATGAATTTAATTTTTCTAAATTTAGTAGACAACACCGTGAAGAAAAATTACCTAGTAAGGATGAAAGTATTGGTCTTGTTTCTATTGTCGTACCTCCTAGTGATCCTTTAGAACAATACTTGGTAGACCATGGAAATGATATGTTTATGAATGAAAGAAGGGAATTAGATGAAGTATTCTTTAAACAAGAACCTATTCTGAAAAACAATTTACCTGTTGAAATCCTAGGGGATCCTCCTCCACCCAAGGGTGATCCCGTGTTTGAGCTTAAACCATTACCTGATACTCTTAAATATGCTTATCTTGATGAGAAAAAGATATATCCTATTATTATTAGTGCTAACCTTTCAGAGCATGAGGAAGAGAGACTATTGAAAACTCTGAAGAAGCACCGCGCAGCTATTGGGTATACTCTTGATGATCTTAAGGGCATTAGTCCCACTCTATGTCAGCATAAAATTAATTTGGAAGAAGATGCTAAACCAGTTCGTGATCATCAATGTCAGCTGAATCCTAAAATGAAAGAAGTGGTAATAAAGGAGATACTGAAGCTCCTTGAGATAGGTATAATTTATCCCGTTGCTGATATTCAGTGGGTAAGCCCTATCCATTGTGTCCGTAAGAAGGGAGGTATTACTGTTGTTCCTAATGATAAAGATGAATTGATTCCTCAAAGAATTATTACAGGTTATAGGATGGTAATTGATTTCCGCAAATTAAATAAGGCTAGTAAAAAAGATCATTACCCCTTACCTTTTATCGATCAAATGCTAGAAAGATTGTCCAAACATACACGTTTTTGCTTTCTAGATGGTTATTCTGGTTTCTCCCAAATACCTGTGTCAGTCAAAGATCAATCAAAGACTACTTTTACATGCCCTTTTGGTACTTTCGCTTATAGACGTATGCCTTTTGGTTTATGTAATGCACCTGCTACCTTTCAAAGATGCATGATGGCTATATTCTCTGACTTTTGTAAAAAGATTTGTGAGGTTTTCATGGATGAGTTTTCCGTCTATGGATCTTCTTTTGATGATTGCTTGAGAAACCTTGATCGAGTTTTGCAGAGATGTGAAGAAACTAATCTTGTCTTGAATTGGGAAAAGTGCCACTTTATGGTTGATGAAGGTATTGTCTTGGGTCATAAAGTTTCTGAAAGAGGTATTGAAGTTGATAAAGCCAAGGTTGATGCTATTGAAAAGATGCCATGTCCCAAGGACATCAAAGGTATACGAAGTTTCCTTGGTCATGCCGGTTTTTATAGGAGGTTCATTAAGGACTTCTCAAAACTCTCTCGGCCTCTGACTAATTTATTACAAAAAGATATACCATTTATTTTTGATGATGATTGTGTAGAAGCATTTGAAATACTTAAGAAAGCATTGATTTCTGCACCTATTGTTTAACCACCTGATTGGAATTTACCCTTTGAAATTTTGTGTGATGCTAGTGATTATGCTGTAGGTGCTGTTCTAGGACAAAGAGTTGATAAGAAATTAAATGTTATTCAATATGCTAGTAAAACCCTAGACAATGCTCAAAGAAATTATGCTACTACCGAAAAAGAATTCTTAGGACCTTATATTGTTGATTCTAAAGTAACTATTCACACTGATCATGCTGCTATTAAATATCTTATGGAAAAGAAAGATGCTAAACCTAGACTTATTAGATGGGTTCTCTTGCTACAAGAATTTGATTTGCATATTGTTGATAGAAAAGGAGCTGAGAATCCCGTTGCAAACAACTTGTCTAGGTTAGAAAATGTGCTTGATGACCCACTACCTATTGATGATAGCTTTCCTGATGAGCAACTAAATGTCATAAATGCTTCTCATACTGCTCCATGGTATCACTACAGGAAACAAATAATTTTCCATCTGTGGATTACAGACGACAAAGACCTAATTCCAAACGGCAAAGACTTTGCCGTCTGGAAGCAGACGGCAAAGTTAGACGGCAAAGATTAGCCGGCAAAGAATACTTTGCCGTCAGCCTTTTGCCGAAATGACGACAAAGATTTTGCTGTCAGTCAATATAGTTTTGCCATTTGTCGCAAAAATAACAGACGGCAAAAAACGTGTTCTTTGCCGTCAGTCAAAACGTGTGCTTTGCCGTCATCCAGACTATAGTACAAACGGCAAAGATTATTTTTCATTTCTTTTAGTTTTTCATTTCTTTTGAAAAAAGTGACGTCTGAGAAGAGCATCTCGCCGGACACACGAACAACAAACCAAAAAAGGTTTAGCTCACGAAGATTTTGGATTTGACACGGCCTTGCTGTGTTGCATTCATCGTCGGTGGTTACAGAGAAGAAGTTACAGAAGTGTCCTCAAAATTTACACAAGGACCCCTAGAAACTAAAAATGAAAAGCAATCAAGTCCTCCATCACAGCAACAGGTTCTTCACCGCCGGCCGTCCTTCTCGCCAGGGACAATACCACAGGGACACCACTACCGCCGCCTCGCGCAGCTCACCGCGCCGCTCGCCCGACCCTACTCGCCGCGCCACCGGACAACCATGCTCGCCCGCGCCGCTTGGCCGACTCTGGTAATCTGCACCACCGCCCGGCCGTGCTCGAGCTCGCTGGCTCCTGGAGAGAGAGAGGGGGGCACCGCCGCGCGCCAGTGCAGCGTCGGGCGGCCGATGCGCGCCATGCTCGAGGGACGAGGCCGCCGCACCCAGAGGGACGAGGCCACCGCGCGCCCAAGGGATGAGACCGCCGCGCGCCAGAGGGACAAGGCCGCCGCGTGCCTGCGCCACCCGCGGGTCTTCCATGCTCGTCGCCCGCGCGTCCGCCATGCTCGCTGCCCGTGCGGCCGGGGGTAGGCGGGGGCGACGGGGGACGGGGCCAGGGCCGAAGTAGGCAGGGGCGACGGGGAACGGAGCCGAGGCCAGCGGCCGGTGGGGGAGACGGAGCCGAGGCCAGCGGCCGGTGGGGGTGATGGGGTCGGGGACATCGAGCAAGGCCGTGGCCGGCGAGGCAGAGGCCGAGAGGAGAGGTGGCCGCGGGTGCTGGTGTCCTCCAGATCGAGAGAGAGAGAGAGAGAGAGAGAGAGAGAGAGAGAGACGTACGAGAGGGATGAGTGGTGGGGGCGTGGGGGTGTCAGGTGGATAAGGTGGAGAGAGGGTGTGGGATGTGGGGCTGGTGGGTTTTGCTTCGTGGGGATGTGTGGAGGAGATTTAGCCATGTTAGCGATCCGCGTGATCGATCCGTGGACTTGTGTTTTCTCTTTGCCGTCTGTGGTTCTATTTACAGATGGCAAAGTAAGCACTTTGCCGTATGTTAATAAAATCACAGACGGCAAAGTTTTTTGCCGTCTGCGTTTTATATTATAGACGGCAAAGTCAGCTCTTTGCCATCTAAAATAAAAGGCATGCGGCAAAGCTCTTTGCCGTCTGTATTTATTTTTACAGACGGCAAATTCTACTCTTTGCCGTCTGTAATATAAAAGACAGACGGCAAAGTCTATTTTGCCATTACTTTTTCTTTGCCGTCTACTGATGACGGCAAACCCTTTCTTTGTCGTCTGTCTCGACGAAATGCTGACGGCAAAGGAAGTACTGACGGCAAATCTCCTGTTTCCCGTAGTGTATGCTGATTATGCTAATTACATTGTTGCTAAGTTTATACCACCTAGTTTCACATACCAGCAAAAGAAAAAGTTCTTCTATGATTTGAGGCATTACTTTTGAGATGACCCACATCTTTATAAAGAAGGAGTGGATGGTGTTATTAGACGTTGTGTACCTGAGCATGAACAGGAACAGATCCTACGCAAGTGTCACTCCGAAGCTTATGGAGAACACCATGCTGGAGATAGAACTGCACATAAGGTACTACAATCTGGTTTTTATTGGCCTACTCTCTTCAAGGATGCCTGTAAGTTTGTTTTATCTTGTGATGAATGTCAAAGAATTGGTAATGTTAGTAGACGTCAAGAAATTCCTATGAACTATTCACTTGTTATTGAACCATTTGATGTTTGGGGATTTGACTATATGGGACCCTTTCCGTCCTGTCATGGAATTGTCACGGCAGATGTCCTCTTGCAAGGACTTGATCGTGGAGCCATCGCAACTAGGAAGCTTAAAGGGGTTAATCGGGACAAAGGACACGCGAGGTTTATACTAGTTCAGCCCCTTACGATGAAGGAAGGCCTACGTCTAGTTAGGTCTGTATTGCTTGAGGTTTCGATGTCCAGGGAGCAAGATACGCTATTCCCGGTTCTCGATTGGTTGTTTCTTGCCCTTAAGCCGCCGGCGGGTCATCCCCTTATATGCACGGGTTGACGCCCTGCGGCCTACGGAGTCCCGGCCGGCTCATAAACAGTGTCCGGCTCGGTGACTAGTTACCTTTACCTTATGTTACAAGTCATGCCATCACGGCGGTTTGTCACTACGGGCCTTAAGCCCTATGAACCGCCATCCTTACGCTGGGTCTTGGGCTTCTTTCATGATGAGTCTTCTTTACATAGCCCGGCCCCTCACAGCCGGTTTACTCAAATAGTTATATCCCCAACATTAGGCCCCAGATTGATTTGGACCGGTTCATGTCAATCTTAAAAATACCTTAAACATACATCTTCCTGTCTTTTGTCAGCGCAAAGGTCATAGCCCACAGTGACGTCATCTTATGGATTCATGATAACTCGCCGTGACATCATCTTCCACTGACTTCGTATTTTATTCCGCCATATCCTCAATGGATCCTTGCCTTTCCTGACTATCCTGAAAACCGAGGCGTCGGGGCCGCTGGATAATAATGTTCAATCTCCTCGTTTCTTGCGCCGTCTTAATTGGCCCTTCCTTATAAATAGGCGCGACCTAGGTCCTTTCCCATTCTCCTTCTTCAGTTGTCTTCCTCCTCGCACCTCCTTTCTTCGCTGCTCGAGCTCTGCCGCCGCCGCCGTCGAACCCCTCGTCTTCATCGACTCAGGCCGCTGCATCACCCTGATTTGGACCAGAAAACAACAGCGACCCTTCGCAGCTCGTCTGCATCTGTGAGTTCTTTTTATCCCCTTTCTCAGATCTGCATTGGTACTGTTTTTTAGTTCGTCGACGTTCACCGCCGCCCGATGCAAACCTCCATTAGCTCTCACCTCTAATCCTTTGCTCAGATCGTAAAAATAACATAGAACTGCCGCGGAGGATGTTTTATGCTTATTCTATATGAAAACAGATCTCATTTCCTTGTTTTTAGAAGCCCTCCTCGAGTATATGAACTTCCCTGTACTGCTTTAGGTCTAGAATTTTTTTCCTTTCCAGAGCATCGTTTGATCCAAAAAAAATGATTGCAACTTGTGAAACCTGTTTGTTCCACACTTAACCAAAAACTGCGTCTGTTGACTCTGTTTCAGCCATAATAGTTCATGTGACCGGTTTAAGATAATACTGGCTGTCAGCACTGCCTGCTTTTGGCGACTTAAGACAATTTTAATCATCTTTAATACCTGCAGTTGTTTAAACATTATCACATAACTACCTGTATGTCATTAGGCCCCTACTTAAGCCACCATCTCAGACAACCCAATAATGCTTATTCTTCGGGTTATAATAAACCGGAAAATTTCCTTTATCTTGTTGTAGGCTTCAATTTACCCAATGGCACCCAAAGTTGTTAAACCTCCGATTACCTGCAACTGGGTCCCATCCATTGTTACAAAGAGAAAACTGTCAGAGTTTGTGAAGTCCGGCCATCTTCCCAAGAAGGATGTCATGTCTTATCGTGCTCCTGACCCGTCTGAAGAGAAACCTCAACCCAAGGAAGGGGAGGTGATCATTTTTACCGATCACATGAGCCGGGGATTTGCTCCTCCTGGTTCAAAATTCTTTAGAGACGTTTTGCACTTCTTTGACTTAAGACCTCAAGACATCGGGCCCAACTCCGTGTCAAATATATGCAACTTTCAAGTTTTCTGTGAGGTCTACCTTGGAGAAGAACCCAGCCTACTTCTGTTCAGGGAATTGTTCTATTTGAACCGGTAGAATGAACGGGCCAACGGGCCCAGTCTGGAGCTTGGTGGCATATCAATTCAAAGGCGGAGAGACTGCCTGTTCCCTTATGCTGAATTGCCGAGTCATCCAAAGGACTGGAACCAGACATGGTTCTATTGCCAAGATAATTCTCCGGCTGGCGAAAATCCACTGCCCGGCTTCCGCGCATTGCGCCTTGAACCTACTCACCCGCTGCCGGATAAGTTGACAGCTATTGAACGCATGCCACTCACCCCCAAAATCAAGAGGATTAAAGCTCTTTTAGGGAACGGCTTAGATGGCATTGACTTGGTCCGAGTCTGGATTGCTTGGAGAATAATTCCGTTAAGCCGCCACCCCGGCTTAATGTGTAATTATTCAGGCGAGAAGGATGACCCTCAACGTCATAACCCTGACGACTTACCAGATGACGTAGTGGAAGCTACAACTCAGTCCTTGTTGAAGGAGGGCACAGTGAATAGTAACGCCTTTGGCTTACTACCTTTTTGCCAGAAGAACCCGGCCCCTGCAGGAAGTTTCCAGCCATCGGGTTATGTTTTATCATGTTAGGCTGTATTCTTACGCATAACCAGTTATAACCTTTTACAGGCAAATGATACCTTCTGGAACACGCAATATGATCATGAGGCGGCCAAGAAAGCCAGGGCGGCCAAGAGAGCCGAAAAGAAAACCACCAAGCCCACCACCTCAAGGAAAAGGAAGCCAAGCGCCTCTGAGCTATTTCAGCTTGATGATACTGATGATAACGAGGAAGAGGTAACCTTTGAATTTCCCTTTCTCCTTTATTTCTACCTTACTGATGCTAACCTTCTTTCAGGAAGACACGGGCAACAGCCAACCCGTCGAGGAAGAGGTAATTGTAATCTCCTCCGACTCCGAGCTTCAGCCGCGTCAGAAAATTCGAAGAGTAACCCGGAAAGTAAGATTTTCACATCCTTTGGCTTACCAAGATCCTGACTTTCTTTTGAAGCGACAGATTTATGAGAGCCGGAGGCAGACCCGGACCAGCAAAGACGCGGAACTCTCCTCCGGCTTACCTGATGTGACCAGGAAACGCCAGACTGAGGTTATCTCCGATTTACACCTTCTTTTTCCTTTGGCGGGTTTCATTTGTTAGCCTCTCAATTATTCTGACTCCAACTATCAGGATATTTCACCTTCCTCCGGTGAGTCTATGCAGTCCAACATGCCAGCCTTCAAAACTGCTCCCGGGTAATATAAACTTGTTGTACCTTATGCTTTATTTTACTCATATTTGCTGTATTTAACCTGTCTACCTTTTCCACAGTGTGCAAGTAAAGCCCAGCAAAAGGGCAAAAAAGAATAAGCCGCCCCAAGAGCCGGTTGTGACTGAACCAGAGCTGGGCACAGCTGCTCCTGACGCCTCTGCTCACGAGCCGCCGCCTCAACCGTCTCATGATGTTCCTATATCTTCCTCTGACCCGCCTACTGAACAAACCTTCAACGATTCTGGTAACCCGGAGGCTCCTAGCCCCGCCAAGGCAAATGATCAGGAAGTTGAAATTCTCAAGACTCAGTTTGTTGAGCCGGCACAGCCGTCTGTACTTGCCAAGTGTTCTAAAGAGGAATTGGTGGAACGCCGGAAGGCCAAGCTGGACGTCACTGACTATACTCATTTGAGTATTGGAGAGATTGTCTCCGGCTATATCAATCAAGTACAAAGCAGCCGTGACCTGGAAATTGACATGGTGAAGCAGATACAGCAAAAATCTGAGGTATGACTTATGCTAGCTTACTTTCAATCACACTTACTGTACCAGCCCCCAAGTCTATTGCTTATGAATAAATATGCTGTAGACTTAAAAAATTGTTAGAGCTACTTGCCTGGCTTAAAGAAAAAAATAATTGAACCGGATGTAACACAATACCTTTAACTTGCGATATACATTAGCCCCCAAGTGCCAAAAATCTTTGCTTGCAAGGTATTTGGGACTTAATATCCAGGACCGGCTTAATAATTTAGAAAGCTTCGGTATACATTAGCCCCCAAGTGTCAAGTATCTTTGCTTGCAAAGTGCTTGGGACTTAATAGTACTTACCGTAACTTTGACTACTATCCGGTGCAATGCAGGCCACCATAAGTAAATTTGAATCAGAGATTGCTGATTTGAAGAATCGCCTGGCAACCCAGGAAAGTGAAATTGAAAAGGCCAACTCCAAATTTGAATTTAGCGTCTCTGAACAAGAGAAGTTGAAGCAAAATTTTGAATCGGAGAAGAAAATTTGGGCTGATGAAAAGGCCGCACTGGTGACCCGGGCCAAGACAGCAGAGGCATCGCTTGCGGAAGCAACGGCCGAACTGTCCGACTTAAAGCGCTAGATATCTCGAATGGTTTCAGCAATCTTTGGTGAGTGACTTAATCAAACCTTAAACACTGCAAAACTCCTTGAATGACCATTTCAGTTGTCTCCTCTGACTCACCTTATGCTTAATAACGCAGGCCCCCGGAGCACAAATCTTAAGCAGAACATGGTGATCAAGCTAAAGGCGGTTTATACTCTGGTGGAACAACTCTACACCGGGTCACAACGTGCTCTGACCGTTGTGGCTTTATCAAATGATGTTCCCTATCTCCTGCAAGATGTGCTGAAGCGGCTTGCTGTGCTACCTCAGCGAATCCAAGAGTTAAGACGAGCATCTGCAAGAGCCGGAGCTATAGCCGCATTGAGCCGAGCCAAGGCGTGGCTTTCAGAACTAGACCCCGCTGATATTGCTCTTGGGTATCCAAGTTTAAAGGAAGATGGCACCGTGTTTAATGATAAGAATTTCACCGCCTGTGTGAAGGATATACGTCCGGTGGCTACTCTTATTGGGAACGATACTGACCTCACCAAGTGTCAGCCGGGTTATGACAAGGAGAATCGGAGAATCCCCATGCCGCATTATGACGATGTCAGCTTGATCCCTCCAACCCGTAAGCACACCTTTGCTCCTGAAGTCGACCCAACCAGTTTAATAGGTGATGAAGCTGAGTTTGAAGCCTTGAGTGGCATTGACTGGGCCTCATCATCCTTCCAGGACAAAGCAGCCGGCGGAGAGACAGAGAAGGATAACCCGGAGGCTTCAAGTCAACCCCAAGAGTAGCTTGTCAGGCGCCACCTGCTTATGTCATCGTAGAAAACAATGCTGCATCATTCAGACTCGAGGAGTCTTGTAACAAAGTAGAAGATACCTTGAGTTTTGCTATGCCTTTGCGCATGCTTATGGCCCTTAATACTTGCATAAGCCGCCGCCATTATTCTCTTTGTAGTTTGTATGAATCTGTTATGTCCTTTGCAAAAATACCTTGCATTGCCCTGTGATGATTACAGCTGATTTCCTGGCTTATATAAGCCAACCCCTGAGGGTAAACTTAACTCCTTCAAGAGGGTCACAAGATATCTAATGCTTGGCACTTGCAAAATATGATGAACAAAATTCAAGGGTTTCTGATTCGAATATGATCAATGACCCGTTCCAAAGGGGTTGAGCTAAGATTCGGATACGATCTGTTAGCCCCCAGTGGCTGTGGCGATGCCGATCAAGTGGGTATCGACAGCTATGTTCTCTTTGGTTCGAATACGACCTATGTTTGAACAGGAAGCCCCCAAGTGACCATAAGACTTGTTTAATGACGCTGATTCGAATACGATCCACGTCAGACCCAAAAGGAGTTAAGATATGATTCAGATATGATCAAGAAGCCCCCAAGTGGGTTTGGTAGTATGCCGATCAAGTGGGTATCGACAACTATGTTCTCTTTGGTTCGAATACGACCTATGTTTGAATAGGAAGCCCCCAAGTGATCACGGCTAGATTCAGATATGATCATAAGCCGGACCAAAGGAAAGCCGGATTCAGATATGATCCGCTTCTCCTTGGTCATCTCCACCACCTGTCAAGGAAAACACATAAAACCTCTTTGAGAGTGGAAAAAAGGACAGAGGTCCTGCTTTATTGCTTTATATAATATACATAGTATAAGTATATACACATTAGAGCCGACGGCTCAAGTATAATAAGGCCGAAGATGAGCGATATTCCACGGCCGACGGGTCTCCTCCTCCGACTTACGTGAGTCTTTGTGTTCCCGAACGTCGATAAGGTAGTATGATCCATTGTTCAGATTCTTGCTGACCACAAAGGGTCCTTCCCAAGGAGGGGATAGCTTGTGCATATCAGATTGATCTTGGATGAGTCGGAGCACTAAGTCGCCTTCCTGAAAGGTTCTGGACTTAACCCGGTGGCTGTGGTAACGGCGCAGGTCTTGCTGGTAAATCGCCGAGCGGGCTATTGCCAAGTCTCGCTCTTCATCCAACAGGTCAAGTGCATCTTGCCGAGCTTTTTCATTGTCTTCCTCGACATAAGCTGCCACACGGGGTGAGTCATGTCGGATGTCACTTGGCAGGACCGCCTCTGCTCCATACACCATAAAGAAAGGCATGTAACCCGTAGATCTGTTATGTGTAGTATTGATGCTCCAGAGTACAGAAGGTAACTCCTCCACCCAACAACCCGGTGTCCGCTGTAAGGGGACCAAGAGCTGGGGCTTGATACCCTTCAAGATTTCTTGATTAGCTCGTTCCGCTTGACCATTTGATTGAGGGTGAGCCACAGCTGAAACGTCAAGCCGGATATGCTCTCGTTGACAGAACTCTTCCATAGCTCCTTTGTAAAGGTTAGTGCCATTATCAGTTATGATGCCGTGTGGAAAACCAAAGCGAAAAATCACCTTTTTCATAAACCGGACCGCCGTGGCTGCATCACACTTACTGACTGGCTCCGCCTCCACCCACTTTGTGAACTTGTCAACCGCCACCAAGAGGTGAGTCTTTTTATCCTTAGACCTTTTGAAAGGCCCGACCATATCAAGCCCCCAGACTGCAAATGGCCAGGTAATTGGAATCATCCTCAATTCTTGAGCCGGCACATGGGCTCGTCGTGAGAATTTCTGACATCCGTCACATTTACTGACCAGGTCTTCCGCATCAGCATGAGCCGTCAGCCAATAAAACCCATGACGGAAAGCTTTGGCCACGAGAGATTTTGAGCCGGCGTGATGACCACAATCGCCTTCATGAATCTCACGAAGGATCTCCTGACCCTCTGTAGGTGACACACAACGTTGAATCGCTCCAGTGACGCTGTAATGATGTAACTCGCCATTGACAATTGTCATGGACTTGGACCGCCGGACGATTTGTCTTGCCAAGGTCTCATCTTCAGGCAATTCTCCTCGGGTCATGTAAGCCAAATAAGGCACTGTCCAATCTGGGATAACGTGGAGATCCACCACCAGCTGTGCCTCCGGGTCTGGTATTGCCAGATCTTCCTCTGTAGGTAACTTAACAGAAGGATTATGCAAAATATCAAGAAAGGTGTTAGGCGGCACCGGCTTACGCTGAGACCCCAGTCGGCTTAGGGCATCAGCCGCCTCATTCTTCCTTCGATCAATGTGTTCCACTACATAACCCTTGAAATGCCCAGCCACATCATCGACTTCACGACGGTAAGCCGCCATGAGGGGATCTCTAGAATCCCACTTGCTTGACACCTGTTGGGCCACAAGGTCGGAGTCTCCTAAGCATCTCACCCAGCTCAAGTTCATCTCTTTAGCCATCCGGAGACCATGGAGCAGGGCCTCATACTCAGCTGCATTGTTAGTGCAAGGAAACATAAGCCGGAGCACATAACAAAATTTGTCACCTCGAGGGGAAGTTAATACAACTCCAGCCCCCGAGCCTTCCAACTGTCTGGACCCATCAAAGTGAATAATCCAATAAGTGTTATTGGGCTTCTCCTCAGGTGCCTGTAGCTCTGTCCAGTCGTTGATGAAATCCACCAAAGCTTGAGACTTAATGGCAGTACGCGGCACATACTTCAGATCATGAGGCCCGAGCTCGATAGCCCATTTAGCGACCCGTCCCGTGGCCTCTCTGTTCTGAATGATGTCTCCCAAGGGGGCAGAACTTACCACAATGATAGGGTGACATTGGAAGTAGTGCTTCAGCTTCCGGCTTGCCATGAACACCCCGTAAACAAGTTTCTGCCAATGAGGATATCTTTGTTTTGACTCGATAAGTACCTCACTGACATAATAAACCGGCCATTGGACCAGATGTTCCTTACCGGCCTCCTTGCGTTCTACCACAATTGCCACACTAACGGCTCGTGAGTTAGCAGCCACATATAACAGCAAAGGTTCCTTGTCAATGGGAGCCGCAAGAACTGGTGGCTCAGATAACTGCCTCTTCAAATCCTCAAAAGTAGCATTAGCAGCATCACTCTAGATAAAGGTGTCTGCCTTCTTCATCAATTGGTACAGCGGTAGGGCCTTCTCACCTAACCGGCTTATAAACCAGCTTAAAGCGGCAACACGACCCGCCAATTGCTGAACATCATTAATACATGCCGGTTTAGCCAAAGAAGTGATTGCCTTAATCTTCTCCGGATTAGCCTCGATGCCCCTGTTTGAGACCAAGAATCCCAAAAGCTTGCCTGCCGGCACACCAAATACACACTTCTCCGGGTTAAGCATCATTTTGTAGACCCGGAGATTGTCAAAGGTCTCTCTGAGATCAGATATCAAGGTTTCCGCCTCTCTGGATTTCACCACTATGTCATCCACATAAGCATGAACATTGCGCCCAATCTGATTGTGGAGACAATTCTGTACACACCATTGATAAGTTGCCTGGGCACTCTTGAGCCCAAAAGGCATAGACACATAGCAGAAGGCTCCAAACGGGGTGATGAAAGCCGTCTTCTCCTGGTCCTTAACTGCCATCTTGATCTGATGATAACCAGAATAAGCGTCCAAAAAGCTCAAACGCGCACAACCTGCCGTAGCATCAATGATTTGATCAATACAGGGGAGAGCAAAAGGATCAGCCGGACAAGCCTTATTTAAATCCGTGTAATCCACACACATCCGCCAGGTGCCGTTTTTCTTGAGTATGAGCACCGGGTTAGCCAACCACTCCGGGTGAAAAACTTCGACAATAAACCCAGCCGCCAAGAGCCGGGCGACCTCTTCTCCTATAGCTTTTCGTCGCTCTTCATTGAATCGCCGCAGAAACTGCCTGACCGGCTTATACTTTGGATCAATATTAAGAGTGTGCTCAGCGAGTCCTCTCGGTACACCCGGCATGTCAGAAGGTTTCCATGCAAAGATGTCCCGGTTCTCACGGATGAACTCGATGAGCGTGCTTTCCTATTTAGGATCCAAGTTGGCACTGATGCTGAATTGCTTAGAAGAATCGCCCGGAGTAAAATCAACAAGCTTAGTCTCTGCAGCCGATTTAAACTTCATGGCCGGGTCATGCTCCGTAGTCGGCTTCTTGAGAGAAGTCATATCTGCCGGGTCAACGTTATCTTGATAAAATTTGAGCTCCTCTGCTGCACAGACAGACTCAGCGTAAGCCGCATCGCCTTCTTCACACTCCAGGGCCACCTTTCGGCTTCCATGCACAGTGATGGTACCCTTGTAACCCGGCATCTTGAGCTGTAGATAAACATAGCACGACCGTGCCATGAACTTGGCATAGGCTGGCCGCCCGAACAAAGCGTGATACAGACTCTTGATTTTGACCACTTCGAAAGTTAATTTTTCCTCCCTAGAATCATGTTCGTCTCCGAAGGCCACCTCTAGCTCAATCTTACCCACAGGATACGCCGACTTACCGGGCACTACTCCATGGAAGACGGTGTTGGAAGTCTTTAAATTCTTGTCAGTTAAGCCCATGCGCCGAAAGGTCTCGTAATAGAGGATGTTGATGCTGCTACCTCCATCCATGAGTACCTTAGTAAATTTATAACCACCAACCTGCGGTGCCACCACTAGGGCCAGTTGACCCGGATTATCAACCCGGGGAGGGTGATCCTCCCTGCTCCAGACAATAGGCTGTTCCGACCACCTCAACTAACGCGGGACTGCCGGTTCAACAGAACTCACAGCCCTCTTATGAACTTTCTGATCACGTTTACACAAACTTGTGGTGAACACGTGATACTGCCCACTGTTTAACTGTTTTGGATGGCTCTGATAACCCGACTGCTGCTGCTGACCTCCCTGACCAGACTGCTGTTGATTATAACCACCCTGGTTTCCCTGAAAACCGGATCCGGAACCACCGCCCGGGCCATGAAAGCCGCCGGCTCCTGAGCCGCCGCCTGGGCCTTGATTGCCATCAAACGTATTAGAATTCTTGAAAGCTTTCATGATTGCGCAATCCTTCCACAAATGAGTCGCTGGTCATTCCCAGGTGCCGTGTTTCGGGCAGGGCTCATTGAGTAATTGCTCAAGAGATGGACGTGACCCACCAAACCGGGGTGGCTTCCCTTTGCGCTTCTGGTTATTACCCTGCGCATTGGCCACAAAGTCCGGGTTACCATCCGCCTTACGCTTATTGCCTCCTTGACTCGCCGGGTTATGCTGCTGACCCTTTCCATTACCGTTCTTCTTTCCCTTCCCTGCCTTTTCCTCATCAGACGCGGGATCCTTGGTACTATCAGAATCGGCATACTTGACTAAAGCCGCCATCAGCGTCCCCATATCGTTGCAATCACGCTTAAGGCGCCCCAGCTTCTGTCTCAGAGGCTTAAAGCGGCAATTCTTCTCCAGCATGAGAACTGCTGAGCCGGCATCCATCTTGTCAGACGAATGTATTATATCCTTGACCCGGCGCACCCAATGAGTCGTAGATTCACCTTCTTCCTGTTTACAATTTGTCAGATCCACAATTGACATAGACTGCTTGCAAGTATCCTTGAAGTTCTGGATGAAATGGGCCTTTAACTCTGCCCATGAACTAATGGAGTTGGGTGGCAAACCCTTTAACCAAGAATGGGCCGTTCCATCTAACATCTTGGTGAAATATTTAGCCATCGCTTCATCACTCACCTCCAGCAGCTCCATAGCCATCTTGTAACTTTCAATCCACGCCCCAGGCTGTAAATCGGCGTGTAATTCGGCACCTTCCGAGGTCCCTTGAAATCCTTGGGCAGACGTACATTACGTAGAGCCGGTACCAGACAAGGAACTCCTCCGGTTCTAGTAGCCACTCCCGCCTCAACGGAAACCATTGGGTAAGCCAGTTAGTTCTGTTGGGCTGCTAGTTGAGCCGCTAGCTGAGCTGCCCGCTTGTCCTCCTGATGTATCCGATCTTGAACCGGGTTATACCCGCCGGGCTGGTTCCGGCGCTGAGCGTTAGTTGACAAAGCCTCTGACTCCATGTGTCTACTGTAACTCGGGCTCCGATTTTGACGAGGCGGGGCTAACCAGGGCGGAGGAGTCGAGTGAATCCTATCCCGGCTGTAGGAGTAGGTCTGTTGCTGAGCCAGGGCTGTTTGAACAAGTTCTCTGATCTTCCGGGTTTCCACCGCTATCGGATCATCCCCATCTACTGGGAGGGCTGCCAAACATGCTGATGCTGCGATTAAGTTCTCCATGGGGCTGGAGAACTGACCCTGCGGTATTGGTATGTAATTGGGCGGTGCCATATTGCCGTGAGGCAGTGCCATCCCCTGAGGCCGGACTGGTCCTCCCGCTCCGGATGTAATAAGCTGATTCGCACCTGGCGGGTTACTTGGGCCAGCCCCGGGTGTAGCAAAGAGATTCCGAGGATCATAATTCTAAGGTAAACGGGACTGAGTTTTCTGATGTCTCCTCCTCATTACCTCATTAGATGCGTTTAGGCTCAACGTGAGCTGCAAGGCCTCTTCCTGAAGTTGCTGCGCCCGTACGTCCAAAGCCGCCCGCTCTGCTGCTAATCTAGCGTCCTCAGCTGCTAAGGTTTCCTTGACCCGGGCGATCTCATCACGAACCCGTGCCACCTCAGCCTCATGCTCAGATTGGTTCGCAAGGATGACTGTAACAGTTAACAAAGCCGTAAGCTTATCCATGAGATCCATCAGCACCTGAGCCGGTGAGCGCACGGGGCCTCCTGCCCCGCCTGCTCCTAACCCGGACGTTATCGCCGCTGAAGTCGTAGAATTTTGACCGGGTTGAGTACCAGCCATGAAGACTCCTGCCCGGTTTGGCGACTCTGAGAGGTCCAGAATAGTGGTGCCATTGGAACAACCCCCAAGCACGCCATCTTGAACTTGATACAGCGAATCTGTTGAGCCGGCGGATGAATCATCGTCAGAGAGGATGGACGGCTCACCATCACCTTCAGATCCTTTAGGAAGTTCACCTCCATGGATGCAACCCACAAAGGCACGCTTCATGACGGGTTGAGCTCGGGCGGGTTTCGCACGCTGAGCCGTCTCGACGAGGTCGGTGCAGCTGTCCGACTCAGAGCTCGGCTTACCAATCCGGCCGATGAAGACGTGAATTCCGCCAAAGGGGACCCGGTAGCCATACTCAATTGAGCCGGCGTCGGGGCCCCAGCCTTGGTCGTCGATGTAGATCTTGCCGCGACGACTCTTGGTCATCCGGCCAACTGCCTATCCCTTGAGCCCTTCGAAGCTGCCCTTCAAGAACTCAAATCCACCGTGTGCTGGCCCCACGGTGGGCGCCAACTGTCGTGGAATTGTCACGGCAGATGTCCTCTTGCAAGGACTTGATCATGGAGCCATCGCAACTAGGAAGCTTAAAGGGGTTAATCGGGACAAAGGACACACGAGGTTTATACTAGTTCAGCCCCTTACGGTGAAGGAAGGCCTACATCTAGTTAGGTCTGTATTGCTTGAGGTTTCGATGGCCAGGGAGCGAGATACGCTATTCCCGGTTCTCGATTGGTTGTTTCTTGCCCTTAAGCCGCCGGCGGGTCGTCCCCTTATATGCACGGGTTGATGCCCTGCGGCCTACGGAGTCCCGGCCGGCTCATAAACAGTGTCCGGCTCGGTGACTAGTTACCTTTACCTTATGTTACAAGTCATGCCATCACGGCGGTTTGTCACTACGGGCCTTAAGCCCTATGAACCGCCATCCTTACGCTGGGTCTTGGGCTTCTTTCATGATGAGTCTTCTTTACATAGCCTGGCCCCTCACAGCCGGTTTACTCAAATAGTTCTATCCCCAACACGTCCTCTAATGGATATACACATATTTTAGTTGCTGTTGATTACGTTACTAAGTGGGTAGAAGCTATTCCAACTAGTAGTGTTGATCATAACACTTCTATTAAAATGCTGATGATATGGGATCATGGAACTATAGAAGATTGAAATTGGAATTTCATCAAAAGTATTACCCTATGCATCTTGTTCATCGTGATCGGAATTATATATATAATTTTTGGCCTCGCGAAGGAGAAAGCATCGCTCAAGCTTGGGGGAGGCTTAAATCAATGTTATATTCATGCCCCAATCATGAGCTCTCAAGAGAAATGATTATTCAAAAAAATTATGCTCGACTTTTTGAAAATAATCGCACCATGCTTGATACTTCTTGTGCTGGCTCTTTTATGATGAAGACTATTGAATTCAAATGGGATTTATTGGATAGAATTAAACGCAACTCTGAAGATTGGGACCTCAACAATGGTAAGGAGTCAGGTATGACACCTAAGTTTGATTGTGTTAAATCTTTTATGGATACCGATATTTTCCGTAAGTTTAGCACTAAATATGGACTTGATTCTGAGATAGTAGCTTCTTTCTTTGAATCTTTTGCTACTTATGTTGATCTCCCTAAGGAGAAGTGGTTTAAATAGCATCCTCCCATAGAAGTAAAAGTAGTTGCACCTATTAAAGTTGAAGAAAAGACTGTCACTTATAATGATCCTATTGTTCCTACTTCTTATGTTGAGAAACCACCTTTCCTTGTTAGGATAAAGGATCATGCTAAAGCTTCAACTGTGGTTCGTAAAAGCAATATTAAAACATATACACCTCCTGAGCAAGTTAAAGTTGAACCTAATATTGCTATTGTTAAAGAGCTCTTGTCTGATAATATTGATGGGCATGTTATTCAGTTCTGTAGTGAAACTGCTAGAATTGCTAAACCTTGTGCTAAAGATAAACATAGACATGTGGTAGGCGTGCCTGTTATTTCTGTTAAAAGAGGAGATCATTGTTATCATGGCTTATGTGATATGGGTGCTAGTGCTAGTGTTATACCTTATGACTTGTATAAAGAAATCAAGCATGAAATTGCACCTGATGAGTTAGAAGATATTGATGTCACAATTAAACTTGCTAATAGAGATACTATTTCAGCAATGGGAATTGTTAGAGATGTTGAAGTCTTGTGCGGGAAAACTAAATATCCTGCTGATTTTCTTGTTCTTAGTTCTCCACAAGATAGCTTTTGTCACATTATATTTGGTAGACCCTTCTTGAATACAGTTAATGCTAGGATAGACTGCGAAAAGAATGTTGTTACTATTGGCTTGGATGATATGACTCATGAGTTTAATTTCTCTATATTTAGTAAACAACACCGTGAAGAAGAATCGCCTAGTAAGGATGAAATTATTGGTCTTGCTTCTATTTCCGTACCTCCAAATGATCCTTTAGAACAATATTTGCTAGACCATGAGAATGATATGTTTATGAATGAAAGAAGGGAAATAGATGAAGTATTCTTTAAACAAGAACCTATGCTAAAACACAATTTGCCTGTTGAAATCCTAGGGGGTCCTCCTCCACCTAAGGGTGATCCCATGTTTGAGCTTAAACTGTTGCCTGATAATCTTAAATATGCTTATCTTGATGAAAATAAGATATATCCTGTTATTATTAGTGCTAACCTTTCAGAGCATGAAGAAGAAAGATTATTGAAAACTCTGAAGAAGCGCCGTGCTGCTATTGGATATACTCTTGATGATCTTAAGGGCATTAGTCCCACTCTCTGTCAACATAAAATAAATTTGGAAGCAGATGCCAAACCAGTTTGTGATCCTCAACGACGTTTGAATCCTAAAATGAAAGAAGTGGTAAGAAAAGAAATACTAAAGCTTCTGGAGGCGGGTATAATTTATCCCGTTGCTGATAGTCAGTGGGTAAGTCTTGTTCATTGTGTCCCTAAGAAGGGAGGTATTACTGTTGTTCCTAATGATAAAGATGAATTGATTCCACAAAGAATTATTATCGGTTATAGGATGGTAATTGATTTCCGCAAATTAAATAAGGCTACTAAGAAAGATCATTACCCCTTACCTTTTATCGATCAAATGCTAGAAAGATTATGCAAACATACACATTACTGCTTTCTAGATGGTTATTCTGGTTTCTCTCAAATACCTGTGTCGGCTAAAGATCAATCAAAGACTACTTTTACATGCCCTTTTGGTACTTTTGCTTATAGACGTATGCCTTTTGGTGTATGTAATGCACCTGCTACCTTTCAAAGATGCATGATGGCTATATTCTCTGACTTTTGTGAAAAGATTTGTGAGGTTTTCATGGACGACTTTTCCGTCTATGGATCTTATTTTGATGATTGCTTGAGCAATCTTGATCGAGTTTGGCAGAGATGTGAAGAAACTAATCTTGTCTTGAATTGGGAAACGTGCCACTTTATGGTTAATGAAGGTATTGTCTTGGGGCATAAAGTTTCCGAAAGAGGTATTGAAGTTGATAAAGCCAAGGTTGATGCTATTGAAAAGATGCCATGTCCCAAGGACATCAAAGGTATAAGAAGTTTCCTTGGTCATGCCGGATTTTATAGGAGGTTCATCAAGAACTTCTCAAAAATTTCTCGGCCTCTGACTAATTTATTACAAAAGGATATACCATTTGTCTCTGATGATGATTGTGTAGAAGCATTTGAAATACTTAAGAACGCATTAGTCTCTGCACCTATTGTTCAGCCACCTGATTGGAATTTACCCTTTGAAATTATGTGTGATGCTAGCGACTATGTTGTAGGTGTTGTTCTAGGGCAAAGAGTTGATAAGAAATTAAATGTTATCCATTATGCTAGTAAGACTCTACACAATGCTCATATAAATTATGCTACTACTGAAAAAGAACTTTTAGCAGTTGTATTTGCTTGTGATAAGTTCAGACCTTATATTGTTGATTCTAAAGTAACTATCCACACTGATCATGCTGCTATTAAATATCTTATGGAGAAGAAAGATGCTAAACCTAGACTTATTAGATGGGTTCTCTTGCTACAATAATTTGATTTGCATATTGTTGATAGAAAAGGAGCTGAGAACCCCGTTGCAGACAACTTATCTAGGTTAGAGAATGTTCTTGATGACCCACTACCTATTGATGATAGCTTTCCTAATGAACAATTAAATGTCATAAGTACTTCTCGTAGTACCCCTTGGTACGCTGATTATGCTAATTACATAGTTGCTAAATTTATACCACCTAGCTTCACATACCAACAAAAGAAAAAATTCTTCTATGATTTGAGACATTACTTTTGGGATGACCCACATCTTTATAAAGAAGGAGTAGATGGTGTTATTAGATGTTGTGTACCTTAGCATGAATAAGAATAGATCCTACGCAAGTGCCACTCCGAAACCTATGGAGGACACCACGCGGGAGATAGAACTACACATAAGGTATTGCAATCCGGTTTTTATTGACCTACTCTCTTCAAGGATGCCCGTAAGTTTGTCCTTTCTTGTGATGAATGTCAAATAATTGGTAATATTAGTAGACGTCAAGAAATGCCTATGAATTATTCACTTGTTATTGAACCGTTTGATGTTTGGGGCTTTGATTATATGGGACCTTTTCCTGCCTCTAATGGATATACACATATTTTAGTTGCTGTTGATTACGTTACTAAGTGGGTAGAAGCTATTCCAACTAGTTGTGCCGATCATAACACTTCTATTAAAATGCTTAAAGAAGTTATTTTTCCGAGGTTTGGAGTCCCTAGATATTTAATGACTGATGGTGGTTCACATTTTATTCATGGTGCTTTCCGTAAAATGCTTGCTAAATATGACGTCAATCATAGAATTGCATCTCCGTATCACCCACAGTCTAGTGGTCAAGTAGAATTGAGTAATAGAGAACTCAAATTAATTTTGCAAAAGACTGTCAATAAGTCTAGAAAGAATTGGTCCAAGAAACTTGATGATGCATTATGGGCCTATAGAACTGCATATAAAAATCCTATGGGTATGTCTCCGTATAAAATGGTATATGGAAAAGCATGTCACTTACCTCTCGAACTAGAACATAAGGCATATTGGGCTATTAAAGAGCTCAACTATGATTTCAAACTTGCCGGTGAAAAGAGGTTATTTGATATTAGCTCATTTGATGAATGGAGAACCCAAGCTTATGAAAACGCCAAGTTGTTTAAAGAAAAGGTTAAAAGATGGCATGACAAAAGGATACAAAAGCGTGAGTTTAATGTAGGTGATTATGTATTGCTATACAACTCTCTTTAAGATTTTTTGCTGGGAAACTTCTCTCTAAATGGGAAGGCCCCTCTGTTGTCGAGGAGGTCTATAGTTCTGGTGCCATAAAAATCAACAACTTCGAAGGCACAAATCCGAAGGTGGTAAACGGTCAAAGAATCAAACACTATATCTCAGGTAATCCCATCAATGTTGAAACCAATATCATTAAAACCGTAACCCCAGAGGAATACATAAGGGACACTTTCCAGAACGTTTCAGACTCCGAAAAGGAATAGGTATGTGGTACCGTAAGTAAACCGACTCCAAAAGAATTTTAAGGCAATATTTCTCCGTTTTGGAATATTTAGAAAAATAGAAAATTAAGTAGCGGTATGGGAAGGACACGAGGGCCTCACGAGGGTGGAGGGCCCGCCCTACCCCCCTGGGCGCGCCCCCTACCTCGTGAGCTCCTCGTGTGCCTTTCGGACTCTGTTTTCTTGCACAATACGTATTTTGGTCGGTAAAAATTCATTATATATTCTCCCGAAGGTTTTGACTCCCGTATCACGCAAAAATCTCCTGTATTTGTTTCAAGCTGTTTTTCTAACAGATCTAGATTATCATGACATCCCCAAGTGCTTCCAAGGACAAGTTCTTCGAGAAGGTCATCAACCCTTACCTCGCGGAGGTGCTGCGACACCCTCAAACCATTGAGATGCGTGATGGGTTGCTGCACATCCGCGATGTTGAGGGACCAAAGGGAATCGAAAGCGTGGAGACGAGGCTCGAAGCAATGGAGCAACAAGTTTTCAAGTGCCAGGGAATGGTGGAGCACGGAATCAACGCTAGCCACATGATGCTCGCGGAGTTCACTAACAACCACAAGCCGAATGCCAAGAACACCGAGGAGGCCATCTTCAAGCTATATGAGAAGATCGAGCATCTCCAAGCCCAAATCTATGACCTGCAAAACCAAAACTGTGAGTATGAATATAGATTCAAAAGAATGAGTTTGGCTGCAGATTCGAGGATTCCGGAGACTCGATCATCTTTCTATGATGGTGAACCTATGCCTTGGAAGATGGATGACAAGCCCGCATCATCAACAACACCTCCACCGTCTCCTCCAACAAAGAAGAATTGAGTATCTGGGTATGGGCACTCCCCTTGGCAACCGCCAAGCTTGGGGGAGGTGCCCCGGTATTGTATCACAATCACAACTCCTATCTTTACCGTTTTCCTTAGTTCGATCCTATTAGTAGTATTTTGATCTAGTAGAATAAAGTTTATGGCATGATCTAGTTGTGAGTTTTGCTTTATTATCCTTCTATGTAATCGAGTCCATGAGCTATATAATAAAGATTAGTGTTGAGTCAAGGGCTTGATTATTTTGCCATGATCCTAAGCGAATAAAAGAAAAGAGAAAGAAATAAAAAGAAACAAAGAGATCATATGGATCTCATGGAGAGTAATGAGCTCAGATAGAAAAAGTATGATGAATAAAAGTTGTTGAGAGTTGACAAGCATAGTTTTGGTCATCGTTGCAATTAATAGGAAGTAATAAAGAAAGAGAGGTCTTCACATATAGATATACTATCTTGGACATCTTTTATGATTGTGAGCACTCATTAAAATATGACATGCTAAAGAGTTGACATTGGACAAGAAAGACAACGTAATGGGTTATGTTTTCCTACATCTGAGATAAATTATATTGTCTTGGATCTTCCAACATGTTGAGCTCGCCTTTCCCCCTCATGCTAGCCAAATTCATTGCACCAAGTAGAGATACTACTTGTGCTTCCGAATACCCTTAAACCAGTTTTGCCATGAGCGTCCACCATATCTACATATGGATTGAATAAGATCCTTCAAGTAAGTTGTCATCGGTGCAAAGCAATAAAAATTGCTCTCTAAATATGTATGATTGATTGGTGTGGGAGAAATAAGCTTTATACGATCTTGTGATGTGGAAGTATAAAAGCGATGGACTGCATAATAAAGGTTCATATCACAAGGGGAAATATAAAGTGATGTTCTTTCGCATTAAGATTTTGTGCATCCAACCATAAAAGCGCATGGCAACCTCTGCTTCCCTCTGCGAAGGGCCTATCTCTTATCATTATCTTCTACCTTATGCAAGAGTCATGGTGATTTTCACCCTTCCTTTTTACACTTTATCCTTTGGCAAGCGCAGTATGTTGGGAAGATCCTGGTATATATATGGCTAATTGGATGTGAGTTTTCATGAACCATTACTGTTGACATTACCCTTGAGGTAAAACATTGGGAGGCAAGACTATAAGCCCCTATCTTTCTCTGTGTCCTATTAAAACTCCACACCCATAAGTATTGCGTGAGTGTCAGCAATTGTGAAAGATTATATGATAGTTGAGTATGTGGACTTGATGAAAAGCTCTTATACATTGACTCTTTCCTATGTTATGATAAACTCCACACCCATAAGTTTGTTAGTTTTCAATGAAGTTTACGATTCATACTTGATATTGTGATTGAATTATTACTCTAGCATTAGGATCATATGACAAAAATTATATAAGTTGTTGTTATAAGAATGATCATGATGCCCTCATGTCCGTATTTTATTTTTATCGACACCTTCATCTCTAAACATGTGGACATATTTTTTGATTTCGGCTTTTCGCTTGAGGACAAGCGAGGTATAAGCTTGGGGGAGTTGATACGTCCATTTTGCATCATGCTCTTATATCAATATTTATTGCATTATGGGCTGTTATTTCACATTATGTCACAATACTTATGGCTATTCTCTCTTATTTTACAAGGTTTACATAAGGAGGGAGAATGCCGGCAGCTGGAATTCTGGGCTGGAAAAGGAGCAAATATTAGAGACCTATTCTGCACAACTCCAAAAGTCCAGAAACTCCATGGAACACCTTCTAATAGATAATGAAAAATCCTCACCAAAGATGAAGACCAGGGGGCCACACCCTTCTCACGAGGGTGGGGGCGCCCCCCCTAGGGCGCGCCCCCTGCCTCATGGGCCCCCTGGTGGCTCTCCAATGACCATCTTCTTCTATATGAAGTCTTTCGTCGAGAAAAAAATAAGAAGCAACCTTTCGGGACGAAACTACGCCGCCATGAGGCGGAACCTTGGCGGATCCAATCTAGAGCTCCGGCAGAGCTGTTCTGCTGGGGAAACTTCCCTCCCGGAGGGGGAAATCATCTCCATCGTCATCACCAACGCTCCTCTCATCGGGAGAGGGCAATCTCCATCAACATCTTCATCAGCACCATCTCATCTCAAAACCCTAGTTCATCTCTTGTATCCATTTCTTGTCTCCGAGTCCGGGATTGGTGCTAGTAGGTTGCTAGTAGTGTTAACTACTCCTTGTAGTTGATGCTAGTTGGTTTAATTGGTGGAAGATCATATGTTCAGATCCTTTATGCATATTAATACCCCTCTGATTATGAACATGTTTATGCTTTGTGAGTAGTTACGTTTGTTCCTGAGGACAAGGGAGAAGTCTTGCTATTAGTAGTCATGTGAATTTGGTATTCGTTCGATATTTTGATGAGATGTATGTTGTCTAGCCTCTAGTGGTGTTATGTGAACGTCGACTACATAACACTTCACCATTATTTGGGCCTAGAGGAAGGCATTGGGAAGTAATAAGTAGATGATGGGTTGCTAGAGTGACAGAAGCTTAAACCCTAGTTTATGCGTTGCTTCGTAAGGGGCTGATTTGGATCCATATGTTTCATGCTATGGTTAGGTTTACCTTAATACTTTTGTTGTAGTTGCGGATGCTTGCAATAGAGGTTAATCATAAGTGGGATGCTTGTTCAAGTAAGAACAGCACCCAAGCATCGGTCCACCCACATATCAAATTATCACAATACTGAACGTGAATCATATGAACGTGATGAAAACTAGCTTGACGATATTCCCATGTGTCCTCGGAAGCGCTTTTCCTTATATAAGAGTTTGTCCAGGCTTGTCCTTTGCTACAAAAAGGATTGGGCCACCTTGCTGCACTTTATTTACTTTTGTTACTTGTTGCTCGTTACAAATTATCTCATTACAAAACTACCTGTTACCACTTATTTCAGTACTTTCTGAGAATACCTTGCTGAAAACCGTTTATCATTTCCTTCTGCGCCTCGTTAAGTTCGACACTCTTACTTATCGAAAGGACTACGATAGATCCCCTATACTTATGGGTCATCAGTAAACATCATCATCCACCAAAATGAGTACACAAGTACCATACATGCTCATTTGAATAGCTCCTACATGATCATAAACAGGCATATCTTTGAAACTACCTAAAGACATCAAACATTGATGATCTTGCTGATTTGTTGGGATAATCAGCTTCATTGGCAAGCCAGCTTGGCTTTATTTTTGTAGCAGGCCTCTTCTCCAGCTGTTTCTTAGCAGCAGCAAGCTTCTTCTCCTCTTCTTTCTTAGCAGCAGCCAACTTCTTCTCTTCTTCTTTCCTAGCAGCAACTTGTTTCTTCTCTTCTTCTTTTCTAGCAGTAGCTTGTTTCTTCTCTTCTTCTCTCTGTGCAGCAGCTTTTCTCTTCTCCTCTTCTTTCTTTGCAGCAGCTGCTTCCCTGCCTGCTATCTTTTGTGCCTCCTTCTTGTCAACAGCAACTCTTCTCTTAGCTTCTTGCTTTGCCTCTTTCTCTGCAGATATAGTCTTCATTGTTTCTGCAATAATTTGTCTGGTCTCAGCTTGAGCTTTCTTGTTTATCTCCACTTCTTCTTTTCTTTTGGCACTCCTCTCGAGTGCAGCCAATCTTCTTCTCTCAGCCAGTTCTGCTTTCTTCTGTGCTACCTCATGTTTCCTCCTTGCTATGTCTTGAGCTTTTTTCAATTCTTCTTCCCTCCTAGAAGCAAGGATGGCTTGCTTCCTCTCCTCTAGCTCCCTATCTTTCTAATTTTTCATTGCCTCCAGCTTCTGTGCCAACTCACCTGACCTAATGGTGCTTGAGCTAGCTTGACTACCTTGACTAGCATTAGTCTGGTTGAGCATCACTTGTGCAGCAGTGAGAAACCCAGAATAAGGTAATGGCTTCTCTTGAACAACCCTTTGGTGTTGGCATCTGCAGAATATATGATAAGGTAATGGCCTCTCTCAAATATATGATACTAGAAAAATAGGAAGGAAATAAAAGCAATTGATTCTGCAGTAATTTATACCTGGGCAATCATGTTATCCACCATAAGATCTTCTAACACAACACTTGGCTCCTCTTGTCCCTGCAATTAGACAAAAACACTTTGTGTTAGTTGTATTGCAATCATGAAGATAATGCATTTGGTTTTGAGGAGCTGCAACTCTTTATTACCTGATTTAAGACTGGATCATCTTGATGTGATGCATCTGGAGATGTGGGTAGTACACTGGGTGCACCATTGCCTTCATCTGGAGCTGCCACATTGCCTCTACTATTTGCACTTGGTGGTGGAAGTCCAGCCTTCAAGTATTTGCATCCAGACTTGTTGTGATCTGGCTCACCACAATATGAACAGTGCATGATTACACCATGCCTTGTGATTTTTCCCTCCCTTTCTATCACTACTACATGATGGTCCAAACGCGACACTACGATCAGAGACCCTTCGATGAAACTGTGTGCGATGCCATAATCGCAAACGATGGTGTAAAAAACCGTCAAAAAAGGTGCAAAACATTTGTGATAATAGATGCATCAAACACGGTTCAGATTTTAGTTGCGTGTACGATGCAGGGCATACGGTTCAGTTCAATTAACTGTTTGTGATGAGGAGAAACAAAATAAACGGGCAGCCAAATGAAGGTGTGTGCGATATACAACATACGGTTCACTAGGATGAACTGTGTGTGATTAGGCAACTCAATGAAAATGGTTCAACTGAACAAGAAGTGTGTGATACGCGGCAAACAGATGCGTAATTAGAAATGTGTGTGAAGACCAGTAATAACACAGATGATTGCTGCTAATAAGCCGTGTGATTTGCTCTGTCTATAGAAGAATAACATGTATATATATAACTGAAATAAACATCCAATTACATAAGTGACTATACAGATCATTCGCACACACCTCAATAAACAATTGCATGCATTCTAAAGTAGGAGAAACGATCGTCTAGTCATCTACTTCTTGTGACGCTCCCGTCACTGCTTTGTGGCTCGATCCCTCGTCTAGGGCAGGAAGAAGACAGTTCCTCATGTCAACGATCTGCCTATACATCTCGTAGCTTGTGTACGCTTTCATGACCGCGTACTTGACATGTTGTTCATCCAGTATCTCATGAGACACACTGTGCCAGGCGTTCTTGTGCTTATTGCTCTCATTCTTCATCTTCATGTAGTAGGGGTTGATGCTGGCCGAGGCGAGGTCAACCAGGGAGTTCAGTTTGTTTTTGTCGTTGCCCCAGCCCTCGTAGTGGTGCTGGATGTTGACAAGATTCGGGCATTTCAAGCCCGAAACCTTGAGCGCTTTTAGATCATTGGTGGTGTCCACCGTAACAAAACTGTAGTCGGAGCTGTTGATAAACCTGGAGAAACGCTCGCAAGGCCTTGTGGCTAGGTGGTAGTGGTAGACGAGCACGTCATGTCGCATGCACAATTGGGCAACGACAACCTTCTGATCGTGCCCGACACGACCCATGGTGTACTCGAGGTCGAAGCCGACCACTTGGTACTTGTCCTCGGCAAGGAACTGCTCCATAGTTTGGATGGAGCTCTCCACCGAGATCGGATCATTCGTGTACACCACCTAGAGAGCCTTCCCCCTCATGTGGGTGTCCATGACATGTTGCGTGGTGAACTGCTCGTCGTTGTCGTCGTCGGCCGCTGGGAGCGCCATTGGAGCCACGGCCATTGGAACCGCTGGATGTCATCTCTGTATGTGTCCTTGTGGGTGTGCTTATTGTGTCATGTGAGATGAGAGATGAAGGTAAATGGCCACATGAATAAAAGGGGGCCGGGCGGCGTGGATTCTCGGCGCGTCCGCATGGCAGTTTTTGCAGTGGGTAACTGCATCATCACGCCACGCCCGACGCAACCGCATGCACACGAACGTGCGTGATCAGCGCCGGCCCCAAACACTGGCAGCGCGCGTGGAGGGACGAGGGCAGAGCACCCGGAGGGACGCGAGAGCAGAGCACGTGCGGCAGGACACGAGCAGAGCGCGCCGCGGCTGCCTGAACCGCAAGCAACCACACGCATAGAGCAGTTGAACACGCAGGAAATGGTCGCCTACAAGCCGGCCGACAGTTGTGTCGCCGCGTAGAGAGCGGCCGTGTGCTACTACCTCCGTCTAGTCTATAGTCCCCTTTATATTTTGTGCCATACTTTGCCCTCAAATTTAAACAACAAAATGTTAACGCATGTTATAAAAATTATATAATTGGAAACTATGTTCAAATACGAATCCAACTATATAATCTTTGGCGACATGCATTCGTATTTTATTAGTTAAATCATACTTATAAACCAGGACGGGGTATAGTAGGTAATTAAATCGCAAACGTTTTTTATTAACCGTATGTGTACTCGTGGCCTTTCGTCCTCCTCTTGCACATCTTGTCACCCCGCTGCCGCAGACGGCATACAACGCAAGCTTGCGCAGCACGCGGGGGCATTCTTTTGGCCAAACGATGGCGCCAATGAATCGTCGGTGAGCCCATTCCCGCGCAACCTCGCAGGTTCCCGCGCAAGCTTCCCACCCGACTCGGTGAAATCCCCCAAAATCCCAATGCTTACCGGCCTGCTATATAAACCCTCACGGCCGGCGAGTCCTGCGTCGCATTTTCCCCTCCCACATTGTAGCTTATCTCGTCTGCTTCTCCCACAATCACCAATGGCACCGGTCCGTCGTCGTCGCTCAGCCACTCCGCCATCATCATAGGACAGCTCCAGCTGGGAGGCTACACCGCATCAGCAACGCAGTCCCCGGTGTAGTGTAGTGCGCGTGGCGTCCCTATTGGGTGTGCACGGAACACCCACCACACGCTCCGCCGTCGCTGCCCGTCGGCAGCTGTTGCCGGTCGCCGTTGCTGCCACACCACCGTTGAAAGCTAGGGCCATCTCCCGCTCCGCAGCTGCGGCCCGAAGGCGGGAGGTGGCCGTCGTGGCTGCCACCCCACTGCCACCCACATCACCCGCTCCGCCACCGCGGCCCGAAGGCGGGAGGTGGTGGTCGTGGCCGCCACCCCATTGTCGGCCGCCGTGGCCGCCACCCCACTGTCGACCGCCGGGGTCATCAGCCGCCCCGCCACCACCGCCCGAAGGCAGGAGGCGGAGGTGGATGCTCGCACGTGCGTCAGCGACCTTGCACGCTACACCGAGTTCCTGCGGGAGGAGGACGAGCGCCACGTCGAGCATGCAAAGAGCCTTACCGCCACCGTGGCCGCGGCACACGTTTCCTCAGAGGCGAGGAATCGGGAGATCTACGAGGAGAACCACCGCTTCTACAGGGTCGTCTGGAGCGGCAGAGGGCGTTCGAGGTGAGCATCACTAAAGCTGCAGCAGCGGCATGCACCATATTGCAGTTGTCCTGCTCGTTGATAGGCTCCTCCTCCTCTGCCTCTTACTGAGCGCACTCGGCAGAGGAGAGGCAGCCGGAAGTAGTACAAAGCCCCTCCGTAGTAGTAGTATTTAGGGGCTATTTTGTTCAGTTTATCTGACTATAGATGTGGTGGAACTGTACAACGTACTTAAAATTAGCTAGTATATATAGTTGAACTAGCTATTTCAGTACGTGGTTGGCAACAATTGGGGAAAAGTTTGGTCGGTTCAGCTGTCGAGTTGAACTTTTTGTATAAATTAAGAACGACTGCTTAATCTATGAATGAAATCTATGCTTAATTACTGAATTTTAGTTGCAAAAATTAGATACTGCTAGTGATTTTTAGCTTCATATTTTGACAAATCGCAGTGTTACAAGGTTGACAAATGGCAATGTTACTAGATCAACAAATGTCAATCTTTCTAGTTTGACAAATGGCAACATACCCAAATGACAGATGCAAATCTTACCAAATTGTTTGTAAGTGGTTGCACACGGGTCATCCAAAAGAACCGTTTGCTTTGAAGAGATGCACAAATCCTGCTCCCACTTTGCATACGGGTGTTCTATCTAAAACGTTTGCAATCAAGTGCTGCACAAATCCTGCTCGGCACATTTTCCCTTGGCTTCCTGGGGAAGCTGTCGGTTTGCATATGGGTGTTCTAACTAAAATGTTCGCGATGAGTGTTTTATATTTAAAAACCATTGATGTTTTTTCAGAAGAAAATTGTTTGATAAGTCTGTCCATTAAGAGAGAAAAACGCAAGTTCGCTCAAACTATATCTTTCATTCAGTCATACTGCGAATTTATATTCATATGATCGAGATACATTATTAAACCCAAGAAAAAAACTATTTCCAGCGGCGGCGGAGGCGGCGTGTCGCGCCGTCGTTGTCGTTGTCGTCCTCTGGGACGCCGTTGTTGAAGTCTTCAATGCGGGGCTGAGAGGTAGTGTTCGACGGCGGCGTCCCATGCCGCTGAGGGGGGCGCACACATGGAGAGGAAGGCGAGCGGCCATGTAAGTCAATGGGCTCGCTTCCTAGTGAGCATGTGCAACGTACAGCTCACACGCTTCCCGGTGAGCCTGCACATTTGAGGACAGCTTGCACGCCTCTCGGTCAGCCTGTGCACTGGACTGCGCTCGCACGCCTCCTGTTCAGTCAAGGTCAAGCAGTTGTCCGCACGGCACCTCCTACAGCCATTAAAACCAAGACAGTGGCGTCACGTGGATGGTTAACAGAATGCACACAGTTTGAATTATACAAACGTTTGAGATATTAAAGTGGCAACTATTTTTTCAAAATGCCTTTGTTGGCTGATATTATTCGAGTGCGCCTTCTCTCAAAATGGACACGAAAAATACCACAGCATGTCGGGTGCCATTTCATGATAGCATGCCAAGTTTCATGAATTTCAGACAAGTTTTGGATTTACTAGAATTTTGAAATAAAGTATCTCAACGTTTTGCTGGCAATCAACGATGCCTTGGTGTTTGAAATTTATTCCCATTTCTTGCATGGGACCTAAGCATGCACCCAAGGACACAAATTTGATTTTTCAACCAATTTATATGCACTAGAGCATGTGCATGTAGTTCAAATTTGAATTATGCACATAAATGCATTGAAAACTCAGTTAATGCATAAAAATGTCCAAACGAACCCTGAAAAATCACAAAAATTGACACAACACTCCTGTTGTTCTATGTTGACACGAGAAATTTTTTGAAAGCAATAAGAGGCAATGGATATCATTTCATCCCCAAAGGTGGGACGTTCCCTACCGAAACCATCACGCTTGTTGTGAGAAGCTCTGGTTTGTGAGAAGCATATACCCAAACCTGGCCCAAATGGGACAAAAATTTTACCACGACATGTTGATGTCGCTCCATGATAGCATGCCAAGTTTCATGAATTTCACACGAGTTTTAGATTTACTAGAATTTAAAAACTAGGCATCTCAATGTTTTGCCCGCAATCAACGGTGCCCTGGTGTTTGAAATTCATTCCCATTTCTTGCATGGGACCTAAGCATGCACCCAAGGACACATATTTGATTTTTCAACCAATTTATATGCACTGAAGCATGTGCATGCAGTTCAAATTTGAACTATGCACATAAATGCATTGAAAACTCAGTTAATGCATAAAAATGTCCAAACGAACCCCGAAAAATCACAAAAATTGACACAACAATCTTGTTGTTCTATGTTGACACGAGAATTTTTTTGAAAGCAATGAGAGGCAATGGATATCGTTTCGTCCCCAAAGGTGGGACGTTCCCTACCGAAACCAGCATGCTTGTTGTGAGAAGCTCTTGTCTATTAGAAGCATATACCCAAACCTACCCCAAATGGGACAAAAAATTTACCGCAACATGTTGATGTCGCTCCATGATAGCATGCCAAGTTTCATGAATTTCAGACGAGTTTTGGAGTTACTAGAATTTAAAAACCAGGTATCTCTATGTTTTGCCCACAATCAACGGTGCCCTGGTGTTTGAAATCATTCCTATTTCTTGCATGGGAACTAAGCATGCACCCAAGGACACATATTTGATTTTTAAACCAATTTATACGCACTGGAGTGTGTGCATGTAGTTCAAATTTGAATTATGCACATAAATGCATTGAAAACTCAGTTAATGCATAAAATGTCCAAACGAACCCTGAAAAATCACAAAAATTGATACAACACTCCTGTTGTTCTATGTTGAAACGAGAAATTTTTTAAAAGCAATAAGAGGCAATGGATATCGTTTCGTCCCCAAAGGTGGGACGTTCCCTACCGACACCATCATGCTTGTTGTGAGAAGCTCTGGTTTGTGAGAATCATATACCCAAACCTGCCCCAAATGGGACAAAAAATTTACCATGACATGTTGATGCTGCTCCATGATAGCATGCCAAGTTTCATGAATTTCAGACGAGTTCTGGATTTACTAGAATTTAAAAACCAGGTATCTCAATGTTTTGCCCGCAATCAACGGTGCCCTGGTGTTTGAAATAAATTCCCATTTCTTGCATGGGACCTAAGAATGGACCCAAGGACACATATTTGTTTTTTCAACCAATTTATATGCACTGGAGCATGTGCATGTAGTTCAAATTTGAATTATGCACATAAATGCATTGAAAACTCAGTTAATGCATAAAAATGTCCAAACTAACCCCAAAAAATCACAAAAAATGACACAGCACTCCTGTTGTTCTATGTTGACATGAGAAAATTTTTGGAAGCAATAAGAGGAAATGGATATCGTTTGTCCCCAAAGGTGGGACGTTCCCTACCGAAACCATCATGCTTGTTGTGAGAAGCTCTGGTTTGTGAGAAGCATATACCCAAACCTGCCCCAAATGGGACAAAAAAATTCACCACGGCATGTTCATGCCGCTCCATGATAGCATGCCAATTTTCATGAATTTCAGACGAGTTTTGGATTTACTAGATTTTAAAAACCAGGTATCTAAATGTTTGCGGCCGAGTGACGGTGGCAGGGTGCTTGACATTCATTCCTATTTCTTGCATGGAACCTAAGGATGCAACCAAGAACACATATTTGAATTTTCAACCAATTTATATGCATTAGAGCATGTGTATGTAGTTCAGTTTTGAATTATGCACATAAATGCATTGAAAACTCAATTAATGCATAAAAATGTCCAAACGAACCCCGAAAAATCCCAAAAATTAACACAACACTCCTTTTGTTCTATGTTGACACTAGGGAAAAAATTGAAATCGAGAAGAGGCAATGGATATTGTTTCGTCCAGAAAGGTGAAACGTTCCTACCGAAATCATCAGGCTTGTTGTGAGAAGCTCTAGTTTGTGAGAAGCATATACCCAAACCTGCCCCAAATGGGACAAAAAATTTACCACGGCATGTTGATACCGCTCCATGATAGCATGCCAAGTTTCATGAATTACAGATGAATTTTGGATTTACTAGAATTACAAAAGAAAGTATGTCAATGTTTGCCGGACAGCCATAGTGCCATGGTGTTCGAATTTCATCCCCATTTCTTGCATGGGACATAAGCATAAACCCATGGACACATATATGATTTTACAACCCATGTTGGTGCACCGGAGCATGTGCATGTAGTTTAATTTTGAATTGTGCACCTGAAATGGCTAGAAAACCAATTTAATGTATAAAATGTTCAAATGAACCCTGAATAATTCTAATTCTTTTACGACACACATATAGTTGCATGTTCACTACAGATAAAAGGTATAACAATTCAAATACCGTCCATTACCACTGTGACCCCATTATGTAATTGAAATCAAGATGAAAAATCAAGTAGATCGCACATAGTTTATTATCACCAACCGTGTGAGATGCAGCACAAAATATCCTGGAGCACAGTCGGTGTATAGTACGCCTATGGCTTACGCGAGAAGGTGCGTCGGCTACAGTCTACAGCCGGCGTCTCAAGCACACTAGCTCGCTCCCCAAATATCATTTCACTGTTCAATCGTCGCCGGTGAAAGATGGGCATGTGGACCCGCGTCGTGAGGGCAACTTCGGTGGCCCACTCCGGCGAGAGCGCGGTCACAGTCGCCATCCGCGTGCTAACAAGGTGCATGAGCGCGGCTGCAATCTGCGACCGGGCGGCCAAGGCAGCCCAAACGGCCGCTGTTGCTTCTCAGGTGGCGGCAGCAACATCTACCTCAGGGATAGCAACTGGCGAGAGCGGCACAACAACTGTATGTTCCGTAGCGGTGGCCTTAGCCCTGATGGAGGCCGCCCACGACCATGTCGAGGCTGCCCACGCCCAGCTCCTGGCGGTCAACGCACAAATCGAACGAAGCTTCTCCGACAACGGTCGGGAACCCACGGCCGAAGAGCTGGCAATCGCCGAGAGCGTTCGAGCAGCCGCCCGTTCCTCCGTTGCATACCTTGCGACGACGGAGCCCGTCCAAGCCCAGATCACAGCCGCCCACGCCCAGCTCGTGGCAGCCTTTTCCAAAGAGATGGTGGACGCGGATGGCGAGATGCTTGCGCAGTATGGTGCGATGGATGCCATGGAGCCCCTTCCCTAGGAGACTGTCGGGCGCAAGCTGGACATGGAGGCGGTGGCGGAGATCGACGAGCACTGGCCGTAGTAGTACTCTTTGTTTTGTTTAATTAAGAGCGCTGGTCTTTAATTTTTTAGAGTAATGTTTAGGTCAGCTAGCTCTGTTTAATTGCTAAACTTGCTCGATTAAGAAGTGTGGGTGTGTTGTAGTCTCCTTTGGGTACCCAAATTATGCAATGATGTGGATGACCACTGTAACCATGGAAATTTGAACCAAAATTTTTGACGTTCAAACTCAACACACACGGATTAAGCTATCTAAATCATTTGTGATGTTCACATATCGTACACAGTTATGAATAAGGGACCATGTCTGATGACACTTTGCACACCAGTTTTTTCGCTGAAGCGATTCCAAATTTTTGGCTTCCGTGGAAATATCTACCTCCCCGCCCCCTCCCCCTTACCAAAAGCCACATTTCCCCTGTTTTCGCCTTCCTTTCCAAGTTGAAACCTTCACTCCTTGCTTGCAGCACCACCTCCTCGCCGGTGACCCTCCTTCACGCTACTCGGCCTCGTCTATCCAGGCAGGTAATCCACACCAGACCCCCATCCTCGTCCTTCCACATCCCACATGCCCCGACCGCTGGCACGAGCGCGACACCTTCCACCCAAATCACCGACCCTTCCACCAAATAAGCGCCACTCTAAGCCATGGTGCACGCAGTATAGCCAAGATTTCAAGGAGCATTTGGCAGCGGAGAAGCAAATCGCGGCCGCACGCGTGGATGAGGTCGCGATGGCTGCCATTCGTGCCGACCCCCAGATCCTGGAGGAGCACCTTGCCATTTTCTAGCTACGCCGGTTAAGCATGCTCGGTTTACCTGTTGCGTGTGTTGCTCCTGCGTTTCCTTGACAAATTATAGTGAATTGTGCTATCTAATTTTACCATGCAATCTGTTGCTCTAGTGTATATGCTCTATATGTCATGCAGTGTGGTGCTCACTTATTAACTATTTTGTTAATTAGTTGTCGTCTTTACTTAACTATTTGGTTCAATTCTGCAAATGTGATGTTCAATTCTTCAGGCTTCAATTTTTTATTGTCTTCCATGTGAAAATTAAATCGAATTTATCTTTACAAAATACATGAGAAACGAATACAATTGCTATATTTCCAAGTTGTCAAGCATGCATGGTTTGGTTATACATTGTACAATGTGGTACTCAGTTAATGTTTGGTTCATTTGTGTTGTGGTGTTTAGTTAACTGATTGGTTCAATTCTGCAATGAGATGTTCAATAATTGTGGATGCATTCTGTTATTGTATACCATGTGAGGAATAAATTGAATTTGGCTGTAGTAAGTGCATGAGAAACAAATACAATTGCTACAATTGGTTGTAGTTAACTGTTTGGTTAACTGTCTGATCTTCTATTAGGAGTATGTTATATTGTGCAATGTGGTGCTCAGTTAATGTTTGGTTCATTTGTTGTGGTGTTTAGTTAACTGCTTGGTTCAATTCTGCAATGCGATGTCCATTGTCGTGGGTAGAATTTTGTATTGTTGTGCATGTGAGGAATAAATCGAATTTGGATGCACTTAATACATGAGAAACATATACAAGTGATATATTTCCTAGTTATTAATCATGCTTGATTTGGATAAATGGGTTTTCCATGTGGCTTGAATTAATCTGATGAATCTGCAATGTGCTTATTTTTCATCAACATATTTTACTGATAGCATGCGAACACTTACTTAACCTGATGACTAACTACCGTACATGTGTTGCAGGGAAACAATGGGAAGCATTGAGGTTTACTATCGAGGTTAGCACATGCATGGTCCATTGTCTAATAGCACATTATTGTGCAATTGCAGGAACCATTCTAATATTTAGGTTTTTAACAATTTGGTCTTGCACATGTAGGTCCTGCTGTCAGAGGTTTTGACCCACTGTTTGACCCTTTTTGCATATGGGGAAATGAGTTGTCCATGAATATCAATCAAATCAAGAAACTCGGAAAGATTGTTAGGATAAAGAAATTAGCGACAAAAAACAACAAGATCTTTGTCTGCACAATGAAGAAGACATCAGTTCACTACATGATAGTACTAACTATTATACCTTGCCTTTTTTTATTCCTTTGCCCCATTTCCAATATAGAGAAGATATTTATGCACATCCTTGTTTTTAGGCCTTTCCAAAGCAGTTCACTGATGATTACCTCTCAAACCACCTCTATGGTCAGGAGGCGAGGAAGGTTTTCATACAACACCCATAGTTCAATATTGAAGTGTTCTTGAAGAGGACGAAGGACGGATGGTCAATCATCCATAGGCACTGGCCTAAAGTTGCAAAGACCTTCAACATGAACGAAGGCTCAATATTCATCTTCCGCTTTAGCAATTTTCCAGATGAGATGCATCTATCTATATACCGTCTATGATGCTAATTTCAAAAGGTTCTACATGTTGCATGAGAAACTTGGTGCTGGTGCAGTTGTGTAATGGGGTAGCTGAGTGCTGAAGCTATATCATGTTGTACTCTGATGTATTTCAATTATGAAATTCTGCTTCCTTAATATGGAAATGAAATATATCATGTGCTTAATATGAATGTCAATTAGATTAATAAATGGATTATTAATAATAGGGCATAGCCTACTAATGGTGAATTAGCCTGCTAATTGGGTTTTGCTATTGCAAACGGTTATTGAGAAAATACTGTAGGCGATGACCTCAGGAAACACACACAGTTTCTAGGAATAAATAGTGTTGCATCAATGAACAATCACACACGACTTTCTCTTGAATTTTTTTTGCATTAGGCCACCTTGCGCAAACGTTTACCACATAAAAACTGTGTGTGATGGATAGCCTTTGCCACACAGTTTCTTCTACGGACCGTGTGTGACGCATTCAATAACGCAAACGATAAAATTGTTAATATCGTGTGCAATGGCAAGGCTATCGCAAATGATTTAACGGGAAATATTGTGTGTGATGTACCTATGAACGAAAACATTTTCCTTGGAGCGACTGTATGGGATGTACATACGAATGGAAACGTTTAGCGGGGACTGACTGTGTGGTATGTACTTGCAACCGGAAACAATTTCGCCTATATAATTGTTTTTCAGCTCTACTGTACATATTTCCGTATTTGAGCGCTCTCCGGTCGCAGACGAACTCAATTTGCCGAGCGTGTGTGCCAGGAGGGCCATATCCCCGACGGTTTCTGGGTCGTGTGGGAAGGACCCCCTATCGCCTTCACTCACTAGGCGACGGTTCCAAATGTCATCGTGAAAAGGGGTTAAAAACCATTTGTATAGCACCGACGCGTACTAGTGTATGGTCAACCTCTCCAGGTGCTTGTCTTCTTGGAGTGGAAGGCCTTCCTACATGCTTCTGGTACAATGGTGGCAATATTGGAGGCCCACACATGTCCTCCCACTCTCTCCTATCTTTGCAAGGGTAGATAATGCTTTCATATGCCTTCTTGCACATTTTCTTGGAGTAGCAAGGGTCTACTAGTTCAAGAGGATCAATTCTTTCATTCCAACAGCAGGCTACCACATGAGAACATGGCACCCCTGATTTCTGAATTCTTCTACAAGTTCATGTTCTCTTATGCAAGTCGACTATGTAATCTACCCCTCTGTCACCTACTAGGAAAAGACCATCACCCGAGCAATCCAGATAGCATGTGTTTGCAAACTCACATGCTTTCTCAACTTGTTTCCTGATTTTAGGGCATATATTACCTGGCCACTTGTCTGATTCAATCTGCTTGTTATAATGCCTGGTCATAAGTTGCCTATATATTCTGTCAACCATGGTAAGTACTGGCAGCTCCCTAGCCTCCAAAATATACATGCAGATGTCACTTGTGTTAGAACAACCTAAGTATGACAATATTTTGGTAAGATTGGTAGCAAATAACCTAAGCATCAAAATATTGTGAGATAACATGTTAAAAACTTCACATACGTTGTTCAGTAGTATATCACATTTTGGAAAATCACTCTGAAAGGCTTTCACCCAAGTGTTGGGTTCCTGCTCATGAAGCCACTTGTGAGCATCTCCATTAAGTAGCTTCATTTCCTCCACCCCCTTCTCATATAACTGAACTGTGTTGCTCCTTGCTATCTTCCATAGTTGGTTCTTCAAAATATCCCCTTTGAAATGCTGCTGGAAGTTCTGCCACATGTGCCTCACACAAAATCTGTGTTCTGACTGAGGGAATAGTTGTTCAACTGCACTAATGATACCCTGCACATTGCATGAATGAAAGGCTTTAACTATAGGGAAAAAAAGTAACAAGTGCATGAAACAAGTAGAAGATGAAGATCAACATTAACAAGTGTTACCTTTTGCTTGTCTGACATGATAGTCCAGGGTTCAGTGTTGATGATGCCAAGATCCCTTTTCAGTGTGTCAAGGAACCACACCCAGTTAGGGGTGTCCTCCACTTCAACAACAACAATTGCTATTAGAAAGATGCAATTATTTGGATCTACACCAATAGCTACAAGTAGTTGACCTCTGTACCTTGTTTTTATGTGGCATCCATCAACAAAGATCACTGTCCTACAAACCAAAAGGAATCCTCTCTTGCAAGCATCCAGACACATGTATTGTTGGGGAACACAGTATTTCAAAAAATTTACCTACAATCACGCAAGATCTATCTAGGAGATGCATAGCAACGAGACGGGAGAGTGTGTCCATGCACCCTCGTAGACTGAAAGCGGAAGCGTTTTGTAACGCGGTTGATGTAGTCGAACGTCTTCGCGATTCAACCGATCCTAGCACCGAATGTACAGCACCTCCGTGTTCAGCACACATTCAGCACGATGACGTCCCTCGAGCTCTTGATCCAGTTGAGGACGAGGGAGAGTTATGTCAGCACGACGGTGTGGTGACGGTGATTATGAAGTTACCGGCACAGGGCTTCGCCTAAGCACTACGATGATATGACCGAAGTGTGTAACTGTGGCGGGGGCACCACACACGGCTAAGAGAAGACTTGGTGTGTCTTTCGGGTGCCCCTTCCCACGTATATAAAGGAGGGGGAAGAGGAGGCCGGTCCAAGGGGGGTGCACCAAGGGGGGGAGTCCTACTTGGACTCCCGGTCCAAGTAGGATTCGCCCCCTTTCCTATTCCAACTAGGAGAAGGAGGGAAGGGGAAGAGGGGAGAAGGAAAGAGAGGGGCGGCCCCCTCCCCTAGTGTCGGGACCCCGATTCCAAGTCACATCGATCTAGCCGGTAACACATCATATCACTTTGCGGCCTCACGCACGGTATTCCCACGGGTGTCGCCTTACCCTTGCCCGGGACCGTTTGCGCCTTTTGGCTCACGTATATGATTGTGTCGCTAGCATCCATATGACAGAGAACCCGGGCCGACATGGCTAGTCGTGAACCCAAAGCGGCACTAACCCATGGGGACAGGCATACATGATTCACATTGAGCATGTCGGTCAGCAGCATGTGAATCCGGGTTGTAGCACTGGGCTAACATGACTACGAGAACCCGGGCTGTAGCAGGCTAGGCAGGACTTCGGATGTCACCGCGTGACATTTCCCCGAAGGGACAGACACAGGAACAAAGTGAAGCACATGCCGGCCAGTCAAGTGTCCTGAGCAATAGTGATGGGCTAGCAGGACTCCGGTGAACCGGGCTGTAGCGGACTACTATGGCTCAAGGAAGCACTATACTACATTTCCCCATAAGAGAAACTGCCAAGGATAAACAACTAGATTGTCGGATACCACACATAGCAATACACGTCATGCGTACGCATAACATGCAAGTATGTGATGTACAACATGGCATCACAACATAACGCAAACTCATATAGATAAAGGCTCAGAAGAGCCACATAGCATAAAATACAAACAGGGGTCACATGACTCATCATTCAGAGCATACAAGCAATCGAAGCATTACATGTCTGGGTACAGACAACTACAAAAGAAGAGGCTAAGAGGCCTGACTATCTACAAGTCCCTCCCAAGGGCACAAGATCGTAGCTGAGGTGCAAGCTACTCGTCGAAGTCCAAGCGGTACTACTAGTGAGACAGATGTCTCACCTGCAAAACATAAATAAAGCAAACGTGAGTACAAAGGTACTCAGCAAGACTTACATCAGATCCTATCATACATGCATTTGTATCAAGAAGGTAATGTGGGGTTTAGTTGCAGCAAGCCAGCTTTGACTCAGTGGCTATCCTGTTCTACGACAACGAGAAACTTCTTTGAGGTGATTAGTGCACATGAGTCCACTAATCACCACATCAATACACCACTATGGATTCATCCTTGTCTTCTTACGAGAAGGCCATCCAAAGCACTCACACTTGTCTTGAGCATTTTACAGTATCCACTTTAAGTTGTCTATGTACCACGTAAGCATCCAAGAAGTCCATAACCGAGGACACGGCTATTCGAATAGATCATGATAACCCTGCAGGGGTGTACTTCTTCACACACGCTCTCACCACTTATCACCATGTACACGTCATGTACCTCGGCAACCTTCAAGCGGAAGCCTGGCGAGGGTGTCGGCCACGACCTGACTAACCACACAAGACTCTAGTCCAGGTTTATCGCCTATTCGGGTTCCATCCGCAAGGAGATCCGGCCGGGGTGTCGCTCACGGCCCCAAACAATATGTGCAGGGTTCCCAAGCCCACCTCGCCGGATGGATCTACGCTTGGTACACCATGCCACTTGTGCCCAGTCTGTCCCAAGCCCACCTGGCCGGGTGCCACTTGGTAGACTACTAACACTACCTACAACCACCAGAAACTATTTGCGACTCCTGGACAGAGATCAAGTTGGCTAATAAGTCGAGAGGGGCACTTAAGCATTCCAATGTGTGGTAGGAGCTAGTCATTGGAAAACATACACGGAACTCAGTGCTTAAGGACGGTTCCAGTGAGACAACCCACCATGTACTCCTACATGGCCTCTCACCACTACCTTTACCAAATCGTGTTCACATGCTTAACTCTCAGCACCAGAACATATCGTACCACTCCAATTCATTCTCGATGAATCAGACCTGACACAACTCTAAGCAATAGCAGGCATGGCATGGCAAGAACACAACATGGCTCAATCAACTCCTACACATGCTAGTGGGTTTTAACTATTTACTGTGGCAATGACAGGTCATGCAGAGGAATGGGTTCAACTACCGCAACATAAAGTAGCAGTTGAATCATTGTTGTCCTAATGCAATAAAAGAGAGCAGGAGCAAGAGAGTAGGATTGTATCGGAATGAACAAGGGGGTTTGCTTGCCTGGTAGATCAACAGGGGGGCACTGCTCCTCTGACAGGTACTCTGGATCGGTCTCCGGAGCAGGACCTATCGAGAAGTAACGGTGTCGATAATCAAAGACAAGCATATGCAACAATATGATGCATGATCATGGCATGAATATGTGATGCTGATTGAGCTAATGCAACTGGCTTTTATTTGGATGAAATCCATTTGAACCAAAGATTCAAATGCATCTCTAAAATAAGCTCTTTATATAAGCCATTTTAGTGTTCCACTTATACAGTAGGTATAAGTTGGTTTGACATGCATGAAACTGGTACAGATGGATAGATTAAATTTTTCTGATAATTTTTCATATATAAATTATTTCAATCTGAGCTACGGTTGAATTTCTATGAATTTTTGAAGTTTCTATCATTTTCTGGAATTTCCTAATTTATTTTAATACCAGAAAATGATATATTGCGTCAGCATGACAGCAGCATTGCGTCAGCAGGTCAAACGCGCTGACCAAGTCAAACCTAGCGTGTGGGGTCCACACGTCAGTGACTCAGTTAGTTAATAGGGGGTTTATTTAGTCTAATTAGGATTAGTGGGCGCCGGGCCCACTGGTCAGTGACTAACTAGGTAACTAACCTAGGTTAATTAGTGTTAATCTAATACTAACTAAAGATGTCAGGGGGGTGGCCCGCGCGTCAGTGACACAAAGGGGAGGGTCAACCCCGGTCAGCGGGTCAAACCCGCCGGCGACTCGACGCCGGCGAGGCCCGAGACGGCGGCGCGGCTCGAAAAACGGCCACAGGGCACGGGCGAGGCTGTTCTTGGGCTCATTGGAGAGCTCTTGCAGGCGCGCGTCTAGTGGTGGTGGAGGCCGAGCCTATGGTGGCCGGAGCCAACAACGGCGAGCAAGTCCGCGACGGCCGAAGTTCGGTCGAGCTTGGGTACGAAACTGCAGTGGGCGTGGCGATGCGGGCGTAGCACCTACGGCCTCTGCGTGGTGCGGGGAGAGGTTTGGACTTGCCGGGGCGACCATTTGGTCACCGGAGCTGCGTCGGCGACGAGCTCAGGCGGCGACGGTCACGGTCATCGGTGAGGCAGCGGCTACGGCATGCAAGCGAGCAAACGGAGAGGGGGAGGAGGAGCAGCAGCTCACAGCAGTCTCGGTGGGCTTGACGGCGAGCTCGGGGATGCACTGGAGACGGCGGGGCAGCGATGGGGATCCACGGCGGACGGAGATGAAGACGGCGGCGATGGAGGCGCTCCAGGGCCTCCCGAGGTGCGTGGCTCGACGGAGAGCTTCAGGGCGAGGTGGCGGAGCTCACAGACACGGAGATAGGGCGAGGGGGAGGCGTTGGCTGCAGCAGCGACGAGCTGCGGCGACGGCAGCGCTCGGCCATGGGAGAAAAGCGAGGGGGAGGCGGCAGAGAAGGGGATCGACTCGGGAGGAAAGTTGAGAGGGGGGTCGGGGGAGTACGCGGCGGCTCCAGGAGCCTCTCCCGCGTCAGCGGAAGCAGGAGGTGGCGCAGCGCGTGCGCGCGCGCGCGGCGACCACGCGCCCTTCGTCCTCCTGGCAAGAGGAGGAGGACGACAGGGGAGGTGGGGATGGGTCGGTGTGGCTAGCTGGGCCGGCCAGGCCACACAGTGCTGGGCCAGCACAGGAGCTGGCCGCAGGTAAGGTCCAGGTAGGTTTTCCATTTTTGTTTTTCTTTTCTAATTTTCTGACATTTGTTTTGATTTAGTAAAAAATACTAAATCATTTTATTTACTTATGCCAATTTTTGCAGGGGCTAGTGGTATTATTCCTGAGCTCCTCAACTACTGGCATAATTTTTGGACAATATTTTATATATGTAACAATATATATCCAAAGCAAATAATTACTGCATTAATTCCAAATGCCCAAGAGAAATACTTATGAGCTCCTGAAAATGTTGGTTTGAATTTTACTTCTGACCAATATTTTCAAAGAGCAACATGAACATTTTCTTGGACCTTTTTGGAGCAACTTTTACTTGGGTCATTTTCAGAAATGATTCTGAGGGTTTCACAAACCCCCATTTGAAATTTAAATGGAATTTAAACATGATGCACAAAAGACTAGCTGGTCTAGGTCATACCAGAACTAGGGATGTGACAACTCGCCCCCACTCGAAAAAATCTCGTCCTGAGATCCAGGAGTTGGCGGAAAGAAAGTGGGGTACTCAAGTCGAAGACGATCTTCACGCTCCCAAGTAGCTTCTCTTTCGGAATGATGAGACCACTGAACCTTGAGAAACTTGATGTTATGACGTCGAGTGACACGCTCTGCTTGATCCAGAATGCGGACGGGGTACTCTCGATAAGTGAGGTTATCTTGGAGATCAAGCGTTTCATGGTCCACTCCGCGGATGGGATCCGAGAAGCAACGCCTGAGTTGGGAGACGTGGAAGACATCATGTACTCGAGAAAGATGTGGGGGTAGTTCCAACTGGTAGGCAACCACTCCTCGTTTAGCGAGAATGCGAAAAGGACCAATGTAACGAGGAGCCAACTTGCCCTTGATACCGAAACGATGGGTACCCTTCAAGGGAGTAACCCGAAGATAAGCCTTGTCGCCAACTTCATAAGCCACTTCCTTATGACGACGGTCATACTGGCTCTTTTGACGAGATTGGGCTGTTTTCAAATTCTCACGAATGATGCGAACTTGCTCTTCTGCCTCCTGGATCATATCTGGTCCAAATAATTGTCTTTCACTAGTTTCTGACCAGTTCAAAGGTGTTCGACATCTTCGTCCATACAGAACCTCAAAAGGAGCTTTCTTGAGGCTGGATTGGTAGCTATTGTTATAAGCAAACTCGTCGAAGGGAAGACACTTCTCCCAATCCATACCGAATGAGATAACACAAGCTCTAAGCATGTCTTCAAGAATTTGGTTGACCCTTTCCACCTGACCACTTGATTGAGGGTGGAAAGCGGTACTGAAGGAAAGATGGGTGCCCATGGCAGTTTGGAAACTCTCCCAGAAATGAGAAGTGAAAAGACTACCATGGTCTGAATTGATCTCTAGTGGGACACCATGAAGTGAAACTATTCAAGAAATATATAAGTTAGCGAGCTGACTAGCAGTGATACTCTCTCGAACAGGTAGGAAGTGAGCCACTTTGGAAAGACGATCAATGACTATGAAGATAGCATTATTCCCTTTATTGGTCCTGGGAAAGCCGGTGATGAAGTCCATACCAACTTTATCCCATTTCCATTCAGGAATAGCTAAAGGCTGAAGGGTGCCAGCATGCCTTTGATGCTCTGCCTTAATGCGACGACAAACGTCACAGTTAGAAATGAACTAAGCAATTTCTCTCTTCATCCTAGTCCACCAGAACCTCTGGCGTAGGTCCTCATACATCTTAGTGCTACCGAGATGAATTGTGAGAGGAGATTCATGAGCCTCCTTAAGAATCAGTTGTCGCAGATGTTGATTCTTGGGAACCACCAAGCGATTCTCAAAGAAAACAACACCTCGATCATCCATAGAGAAACATCCACCAACTCCCTTCTTAATGTTTCTCTTGATGTGGATAACACCCCTATCAAACCTCTGATCAATAATGATCTGATCCTCAAGGGTAGGTTTCGCCACAAAGGTAGAAAGGAATTCGCGAGGAGCAATGTGAAGGTTAAGCTTACATAATTCCTCATGGAGAAGTGGCTAGCCCTGTTGCAACATGAGATTGTTGCAATAGGACTTACGACTTAGTGCATCAGCCATGACATTCCCCTTGCCTGGGGTGTAGGTAATTCCTAAGTCGTAATCTGAGATCAACTCCAACCAACGTCTTTGCCTAAGGTTCAAATCTGGTTGGGTGAAGATATACTCGAGACTCTGGTGGTCGGTGTATATCTCGCAACGTTTACCGAGAAGGTAATGTCGTGAGGTCTTAAGTGCATAGACTACGGCTGCAAGCTCTAGATCATGTGTAGGATAATTCTCCTCATGTGGATGCAACTGTCGAGATGCATAGGCAATCACATGGCGATCTTGCATAAGGATGCGACCTAGTCCCTGTCGTGAGGTGTCGTATGTAACGCCCTCGATGCGGCTATATCTCCCACGTGTCGAGGCACGACTTAGAGGCATGACCGCATTGAAAGCAATGTCGCAAATAAGGTAATCTTCACAACAACCCATGTAAATAGATAATAAGGGGAAAGGTACATAGTTGGCTTACACTCGCCACGTCACACAAAGTACATAAATAGCATTACATCATCCAATACACTCATGGTCCGACTACGGTACCAAAATAAAAGATCAACCCCAACATGCGACATGGCCCCGATCGCCCCAACTGGGCACCACTACTGATCATCAGGGAAAGACACATAGTAACGGCGTGAGTCTTTGTCGAACTCCCACTTGAGCTCAAGCACATCATCTGGAACGGAGTCATCGGGCCCTGCATCTGGTTTGGAAGTAATCTGTGAGCCACGGGAACTCAGCAATCTCGCACCCTCGCGATCAAGACTATTTAAGCTTATAGGAAAGGCAAGGTAATATGTGGAGCTGCAGCAAGCAACTAGCATATATGGTGGCTAACCTGTTCGCAAAAGAGAGCGAGAAGAGAAGGCAAAGCACGAACGAAGAACTATAGAACAACCTGTGGCAAACATTACTCCAACACCGTGTTCACTTCCTGGACTCCGCCGAGAAGAGACCATCACGGTAACACACGCTGTTGATTCATTTTAATTAAGTTAAGGTTCAAGTTATCTACAATCGGACATTAACAAATTCCCATCTGCCCATAAGCGCGGGCACGGCTTTCGAAAGTTCAAATCCCTGTAGGGGAGTCCCAACTTAGCCCATGAAAAGCTCTCACGGTCAATGAAGGATATACCTTCTCCCGAGACATTCCGATCAGATTCGGTATCCCGGTTCTACAAGACAACTTCGACAAGTTAAAACAAATCCAGCAACACCGACCGAATGTGCCGACAAATCCCGATAGGAGCTGCACATATCTCATTCTCAGGGCACACTCAGATGAGACTAGCTACGAGTAAAACCAAACCTCAAGTTGCCCCGAGGTGGCCCCGCAGGCAGCTCAGTCGGACCAACACTCAGAGGAGCACTGGCCCAGGGGGGTTTAAATAAAGATGACCCTTGGGCTCCAGAAACCCAAGGGAAAAAGAGGCTAGGTGGTGAATGGTAAAACCAAGGTTGGGCATTGCTGGAAGAGTATTATTCAAGTCAATTTGTCAAGGGGTTCCCATTATTACCCAACCGCGTAAGGAACGCAAAATCCGGGAACATAACACCGATATGACGGAAACTAGGGCGGCAAGAGTGGAACAAAACACTAGGAAAAAGGCCGAGCCTTCCACCCTTTACCAAGTATATAGATGCATTAAGATAACAAGATAATATAATGATATCCCAACAAGTAAATAATGTTCCAACAAGGAACGGTCTCCAATCTTCACCTGCAACTAGCAACGCTATAAAAGGGGCTGAGCAAAAGCGGTAACATAGCCAATCAACGGTTTACTAGGACATGGTGGGTTAGAGGTTTGACATGGAAATTTGGGAGGCATCATAGGCAAGTGGTAGGCATTGTAGCATAGGCATGGCAAAAGAGCGAGCATCTAGCAAAGCAAAGATAGAAGTGATTTCAAGGGTATGATCATCTTACCTGCAAAGTTGTCAGAGTTGACTAGATCCTTGAAAGCAAACTCAACGGTCTCCTTGTTAGCGAACTCGTATCCTGGCTCTACCCGAACAAGACAAACAAGCAAAAGGAACACAATCAACCACGTGCAAATGCTCGAGCAACATGATGCAAACATGGTATGCTATGCGGGATGCGGTATGTGATGCATATGCAAGATTTGGCAAGGAATGATTGAACCTGGCCTCAACATGGAAATCCAAGTGTGCCACTGGAAAGGTGAGGTGATTTCGGTTGAAATCGATATAAAGAACACCGGAATCGGAGACACGGTTTGGAAATGGCAAGCAAAACAAATATGGCGTCGGTCTGCGATAAACAGCAAGTAGCCATCTAAATGCATCGAGATAATTATGCTACGGCACTCAAACATGGCAACAAAATACATGGCAGGGATCCACTCATGATGCTTGACAAAATATGAACACTGAGCTACGGACAATTCATCCATTAACAGGTTCAAACAAGCATGGCAAAAGTGCAATTGATAAACAGGTTTCAGACTTAGTGAAAAACTGGAACATGCAAATCTGTTAACGAATAGGCATGTTCTCGAGCTCGATGCACTCGTTACAGAGCAAGGCATGACAATCTAAGCATACACCCATCAAGAATACATATTATGTAAGCTAGACATGGCAAGAACAACAATATATCATGCACGAATCAACAAGAACATCCTCGGCAAAATCGCTAACAAGTAGACAATCAGCCAGGATTCACGAAATAGCAAAAGTAGAGCTCGATTGACTCAAGCTAGGGTGCTCCATAATTTCAAACAAAGACATGTATGGATAGAGCACCACAATATTAACAAATCATCCTTACTAGTCATCCTCAAAAGAGGCACGGATCACTAGGAAACAACATGAACATATGGCATATTGATAAAAACAGATCAAGGACTTGGAGAAATTCTAAGTCCCCGAAATCAGCATTAACGAATGCACTACTTTGCAAGCTTGTGCTAGTCACCACACATATCACAAAAATACATAGATAGCACCTCTGTAAAGATGGCAAAGCATATAACAAAACACATATAGAGCTCAGGAGCATATCATGCACACAATAATCATGGAAAAAATGACAAATAGCTATTTGGTGCAGCAGATCTGACAATTAACTCAAATAGCTCTCTTCCAACAGCATTTCGGGCATCAAGATGAGCTCAAATGAAAATTATGCAATGAGATGAAATGATGTGCTCTCTGAGACAAACATTTTGATATGCTACACGCCCAAAACGGATCTAAGGATGCAAAGCTACGATGCGATGAACATGGCATAAAAATACTGCAGAAAAAGACTTGGAAAAATATCTCGGGGTCAACCTAGGGTTTGACCCGATCTAGATCTGGCTTGCACAGAAACCGAGGTTGGTCGGAGGAGGAAGTTCGCCAGAGTTCGAGGGGGAGGAGGCCGGAGCTCGCCAGAGTTGGACGCGGGGTCGCCGACTCGGGGACCGGCGGGATCCGGGCGGCGCGGGCGCGGACGTCGATGTACTTGCCGCGGGCGGCGCCGGCGAGGAGTGCGGCGGGGCGGTGACTTGGCAGCGGCGGGCGGCATGGTCGTCGAGGCGCGGAGTCGCCGGAACGGGAGGCCGGCGCGGCGGCGCGGCTCCCTCACGCGGGAGGCGAGCGGCGGGCAGGCGCGGGCCTCGGGGGCCCTCCCCGGGCCGAGCGGGTCGGCGATGTGGGGCGGCGCGTGGACGAGTCAGGAGCCGACACGTGGCGGCAGAGGGGCGAGTCGGACATGTCCGGCCCAGTTCGGACGTGTCCGGCGGCGCGGGGAAGATGGATCTAGGGTTTCGGGGGGAGATATCCGAAATTTCGGGGAGAGACCTATATATAGGCATAGGGGGAGCTAGGAGAGTCCAAATGAGGTGCGGTTTTCGGCCACGCGATCGTGATCGAACGCTCTAGATGATGGAGATGGTTTTGGTGGGTTTTGGGCCAAATTGGAGGGGTGTTTGGCTGCAACACACACGAGGCCTTCTCGGTCCCTCCGTTAACCGTTGGAGTATCAAACGAAGTCCAAATGGTATGAAACTTGACAGGCGGTCTACCGGTAGTAAACCAAGGCCGCTTGGCAAGTCTCGGTCCAATCTGGAAATGTTTAATACCCGCACACGAAAAGAGGGTAGAAAGGACCACCGGAGGAGATAGGAGCGCCGGAATGCAAAACGGACAACGGGGAAAATGCTCGGATGCATGAGACGAACATGTATGCAAATGAAATGCACATGATGACATGATATGCAATGCATGACACGCAAGCAATGACAAGGCAACAACAGCGAATAACTGGAGGACACCTGGCACATCGGTCTCGGGGCATTACAACACTCCACCAGTACGAGAGGATCTCGTCCCGAGATCTAGAATGGCACCGGAGGGGAAAAGGAAGAGAAAAAGAAGAGGTAAAACTAAGTTGCTTCTTTCACAAACAAGTGAAACCAAAGAACCTTGAAAAGGTTAAGCCATTGAAAGAAAGAATTCAACGAAGAAGAACAAAGTTGAAAGCACTCTTGTAGGGAAGATGAATAAGGAAGAACAAATTCGGGCAGCACTCCGAATCAAAAGAAATACAAGGCTTGATAAGGCGAAAAGAACTTGAGCAAAAAGGACAGAACACTCCAGTTAAATGGATAAGCAAAAGAAAGAAGCATGATCTTGACAAAACAAAATGATGGGTTGAAAAGAGCAACATCGCAATGTCTCCGGAAGAGAGAAATCGATGATAGATTATAGAGATAAAAGAATGTAGAATAAAAAGCCAACTTCTGTCACAAAAGAGTTTGCGAAGGCATCCTTAGGAGAAGGGTCGAACGGAGTTGTTGGAACACCAACAACGAAAAGGATAAGCTTGTTGTGGGCTTATGGAAAAAATCTCATAACTATGAGGTGAAATTCCGCCACTAGCGGAAACAATGGATTTTGAATTGATATGAATAAGGAGGAGAGAAACTATTTCACCGGGAGGATAAAAGAACTTGGGTCATTTATAAGCACCATAATAGCAACAATCCTTAGAGAAGACTTTAGGTGAATATAACCCAAGGTAACTCCAATGACGAGATTGGCGGTTTTAAAATACCTCACCTTGATAACTTGTGAAACACGAAGCACGAAGGGAAATTATCAAGAATGACATAACACCACCTCAAAAAATATGCATGAAAGAATTGCACTCCGGATGCAAGATGAAGAAAACTTGAGCTCCTCTGAAAAAATCTTGATGAACATTTCGAGAAGGAATTAAATCATTGGTGAGCTATCATGTACAACCTTCATGAAGAACTCCAGTAGCAAAAGGATAACGAGAAGAAAGGGAAGTTGAAAACACAAGGTGAAACCTTGTATTGCTTTAGATGGATCTCCGTGATGATATAATTGAAAGAGGTTGGAACTCCGGGAAAAAGAGAAAATGAAACAAATGAAACCGAGAATTTGAAGGGCCTCCAGAATAAAGAATTAATCATTAGCATGAAACAAGAATAAGAATTACATTATGCTTGTCCTTCATCAATTAAATTGATGATAAACAATGGATTTGGCACACTACTTATTCCCGTAAAAAGGATTAAGATAGATATAGCATAACTTGAGAATGTCTTCAACAAGTTACTAGTAGGATTGGGAAGAACGAATGAATATATACGATAACGAATGACGAGAACTCTTGCACGAACCACCGTAAGGATTGACAACGAATAACTAGATGTTATAGCAAGGAAGAAAAATCCTGAATCGCCACCGTAAGAATTGGAAATGAACGAAGTAAAGGGGTGAATCATCGGTAAGAATTTGTAAATAAATGAAGATACATGAGAGAATTATGTATGGGAGAACGAAGAGATCATGAATTGATTAGGGAGAACTTGAACGAAGCACCGGTAAGATTTAGAGGAAGAGAGCTGAAAGCTGAGAATGAATAATCCTGAACTGATGGACTCCGGATAACAAACTGAGAAGACTCTTGCATTGCTCCAGATGGGTGAAAAGAATTCTCACAATCAAAAACAATTATGAGAGGATGGGCTCGAACTAGAATCACGAATCTCTGAGAGAACGAATAAGATATGGAGGTAAAACTCTTCTTCGATCTTCAAAATCTAAGAATGGCGACGAGAAACCACCAAATTGTTGAGATACTCCGGGATGAAAATTAGAAAGGTTGAACCAACGATGAAAAGAATTTTAGCGATCTTGGAGAAAGACATTTGTCTGATGATACATCATTCTTACGTCAAACTTTAGAAAAGAATTTGAGAATAACTCCGGAAAAATTAGAAGAGACAGGTAAGATCCTGGGAAAAGACCTGTGGCTTAGGGCCCACTCAAAATATACACCGTTGAACGATATGAAGGAGAGATTACACCGGTTGAATTTAATGGCTTGAATAAGATAGGACCTCGAAATAGCTTGAACAGATGCAAAGTGAAAACACAAATCTTCGAGATATCTTCAGCACTCCAGAACAAATGAATAACGAGAAGTGAAAGAATATGAGGAGCACCGACATGAGAGGGTATTTGAAACGAGGAAAAAGATATGATCAATAACACTTGAATTGAATCCACCGGAGAAGAAAAAGAATGGATAATGATGAACTTGTAGAACATCTTCATGAGAAACACCGGATAAGAACATTGAAAGAAAAGAATGGAGAGACTTCCCATCAATAAGATGATACTGGACTACAAAATCTTAGTCCTTGAAGAACAAGGGGTGGGTGGGCGGGAAAAACAAAGGCAACTTGAGGATAGATGAAACGAACAACGTTGGAAAACGCAAGAGGTGATCTTGCGGATGTTGAAGTGATCGGATCCACTTAAAGAGAAAACGCGCCGATTGAAAAGAAATTGAAATGACAAACTCGATGGTCAAGAAGGATTAGTATTCACATAGGAATATGAGAACACCGTTTAGGAAAGGTATGGAATCCATACTTGACTTCGAAGCAACTCGAATACCAAAACTCAAAACAAACAAGGATTGGCTTGCAGAATAAGCCGGAACAAACATATGATAGAGATTTCGTCCGAAGTTTTCGTGGTGGGGCCTACACGGCTCGATCGTACAACACCATCATGTACAAGGCAGTGCACATGACATATGAAGCGTCCCCGAGTCGGCATAGCCAAGGACTCTTTAAGACACAACGAGACCACTGTAAAACCAACCATGAATAGGCGGACCACTAGACGTCGAACCCCAATTTCATATCATACATCTGTCAGAAAGATACCCTAAGAGCTACTTGAATTCCCACTTATGAAACTCCCAAACCTTTCCGGTTATGCAATCAGGTGTTGGGGATACAGGGGAAGCATAATATCTCACCCAAATCTAGCAATTCCTACATCCAGCTGTATCCATCCTTCAACACATAACCGAGAAAAACTTCGGAAATTGTCTACCTCAACCTTCGAAAAGCATCCGTTATACAAGTTATGGCAATACTCCCGAACTCCCGCCCCAGTACTGGGTGGCGTCAAGGTTATCTCACCAACAACTACATAAAAGAGATTTTCGATGTCGGTAAATTAAACTCAGGTATTCCAGAACTGCAACGATAAAATTGTGACGACAACACCTCGGAGCTCAACTCCCCAGGACACTGCCACAACCCCTAAATGACAGGCGGCACCAAGAACAATGTTCTCGTCACAAATCGATCGAAATGATTCCAAGATACCCGCGTGATCCTAAAAAAAATTTAGTGAAATTTGAGAAGAGAAGAGACAAAACTCTACGTCAGGATGCCTTACTAGAGCGATGAAGGGACTGGGAGTAAAAAGAATTCCTAAACTCCCCGATATATAATTCCTAAATGACTCAAAACATTTTTCTAGACTCAACTAGTCCACTAATTCGATCAAGCAATGGGGCTCCTAAGGTCGGGGATGGCTCTGATACCAACTTGTAATGCCCTCGATGCGGCTATATCTCCCACGTGTCAAGGCACGACTTAGAGGCATAACCGCATTGAAAGCAATGTCGCAAGTAAGGTAATCTTCACAACAACCCATGTAAATAGATAATAAGGGGAAAGGTACATAGTTGGCTTACACTCGCCACGTCACACAAAGTACATAAACAGCATTACATCATCCAATACACTCATGGTTCGACTACGGTACCAAAATAAAAGATCAACCCCAACATGCGACATGGCCCCGATCGCCCCAACTGGGCACCACTACTGATCATCAGGGAAAGACACATAGTAACAGCGTGAGTCTTCATCGAACTCCCACTTGAGCTCAAGCGCATCATCTGGAACGGAGTCATTGGGCCCTGCATCTGGTTTGGAAGTAATCTGTGAGCCACGGGGACTCAGCAATCTCGCACCCTCGCGATCAAGACTATTTAAGCTTATAGGAAAGGCAAGGTAATATGTGGAGCTGCAGCAAGCAACTAGCATATATGGTGGTTAACCTGTTTGCAAAAGAGAGCGAGAAGAGAAGGCAAAGCACGAACGAAGAACTATAGAACAACCTACGGCAAACATTACTCCAACACCGTGTTCACTTCCCGGACTCCGCCGAGAAGAGACCATCACGGTAACACACGTCGTTGATTCATTTTAATTAAGTTAAGGTTCAACTTATCTACAACCAGACATTAACAAATTCCCATCTGCCCATAACCGCGGGCACGGCTTTCAAAAGTTCAAATCCCTGTAGGGGAGTCCCAACTTAGCCCATGACAAGCTCTCACGGTCAACGAAGGATATACCTTCTCCCGAGACATTCCGATCAGACTCGGTATCCCGGTTCTACAAGACAACTTCGACAAGTTAAAACAAATCCAGCAACACCGACCGAATGTGCCGACAAATCCCGATAGGAGCTGCACATATCTCGTTCTCAAGGCACACTCAGATGAGACTAGCTACGAGTAAAACCAAACCTCAAGTTGCCCCGAGGTGGCCCCGCAGGCAGCTCAGTCGGACCAACACTCAGAGGAGCACTGCCCCACGGGGGTTTAAATAAAGATGACCCTTGGGCTCCGGAAACCTAAGGGAAAAAGAGGCTAGGTGGAGAATGGTAAAACCAAGGTTGGGCATGGCTGGAAGAGTATTATTCAAGGCGATTTGTCAAGGGGTTCCCATTATTACCCAACCGCATAAGGAACGCAAAATCCGGGAACATAACACCGATATGACGGAAACTAGGGCGGCAAGAGTGGAACAAAACACTAGGCAAAAGGCCGAGCCTTCCACCCTTTACCAAGTATATAGATGCATTAAGATAACAAGATAATATAATGATATCCCAACAAGTAAATAATGTTCCAACAAGGAACGGTCTCCAATCTTCACCTGCAACTAGCAACGCTATAAAAGGGGCTGAGCAAAAGCGGTAACATAGCCAATCAACGGTTTACTAGGACATGGTGGGTTAGAGGTTTGACATGGCAATTTGGGAGGCATGATAGGCAAGTGGTAGGCATCATAGCATAGGCATGGCAAAAGAGCGGGCATCTAGCAAAGCAAAGATAGAAGTGATTTCGAGGGTATGATCATCTTGCCTGCAAAGATGTCAGAGTTGACTGGATCCTCGAAAGCAAACTCAACGGGCTCCTCATTATCGAACTCGTCTCCCGGCTCTACCCAAACAAGACAAACAAGCAAAAGGAACACAATCAACCACGTGCAAATGCTCAAGCAACATGATGCAAACATGGTATGCTATGCGGGATGCGGTATGCGATGCATATGCAAGATTTGGCAAGGAATGATTGAACCTGGCCTCAACTTGGAAATACAAGTGTGCCACTGGAAAGGTGAGGTGATTTCGGTTGAAACCGATATAAAGAACACCGGAATCGGAGACGCAGTTTGGAAATGGCAAGCAAAACAAATATGGCGTCGGTCTGCGATAAACAGCAAGTAGCCATCTAAATGCATCGAGATAATTATGCTACATCACTCAAACATGGCAACAAAATACATGGCAGGGATCCACTCATGATGCTTGACAAAATATGAACACTGAGCTACAGACAATTCATCCATTAACAGGTTCAAACAAGCATGGCAAAAGTGCAATTGGTAAACAGGTTTCAGACTTAGTGAAAAACTGGAACATGCAAATCTGTTAACGAATAGGCATGTTCTCAAGCTCGATACACTCGCTACAGAGCAAGGCATGACAATCTAAGCATACACCTATCAATAATACATATTGTGTAAGCTATACATGGCAAGAACAACAACATAGCATGCACGGATCAACAACAACATCCTCGGCAAAATCGCTAACAAGTAGACAATCTGCCAGGATTCACGAAATAGCAAAAGTAGAGCTCGATTTACTCAAGCTAGGGTGCTCCATAATTGCAAAAAAAGACATGGATGGATAGAGCAACACAATATTAACAAATCATCCTTACTGATTATCCTCAAAAGAGGCACGGATCACTAGGAAACAACATGAACATATGGCATATTGATAAAAACAGATCAAGGACTTGGAGAAATTCGAAGTCCCTGAAATCAGCATTAAAGTATGCACTATTTTGCAAGCTTGTGATAGTCACCACACATATCACAAAAATACATAGATAGCACCTCTGTAAAGATGGCAAAGGATATAACAAAACACATGTAGAACTCAGGAGCATATCATGCACACAATAATCATGGAAAAAAATGACAATTAGCTATTTGGTGCAGCAGATCTGACAATTAACTCAAATAGCTCTCTTCCAACAGAATTTCAGGCATCGAGATGAGCTCAAATTAAAATGGTGCAATGAGAAGAAATGATGTGCTCTCTGAGACGAACATTTTGATATGCTACACGCCCAAAACAGATCTACGGATGCAAAGCTACGATGCGATGAACATGGCATAAAAATACTGCAGAAAAAGACTTAGAAAAATATCTCGGGGTCAACCTAGGGTTTGACCCGATCCAGATCTGGCTTGCACGGAAACCGAGGTTGGCCGGAGGAGAAAGTTCGCCGGAGTTCAAGGGGGAGGAGGCCGGAGCTCGCCGGAGTTGGACGCGGGGTCGCCGGACTCGGGGACCGGCGGGATCCGGGCGGCGCGGGCGCGGACGTCGAGGTACTTGCCGCGGGCGGCGTCGGCGAGGAGTGCGGTGGGGCGACGACTTGGCAGCGGCGGGCGGCATGGTCGTCGAGGCGCGGAGTCGCCAGAACGGGAGGCCGGCGCGGCGGCGCGGCTCCCTCGCGCGGGAGGCGAGCGGCGGGCAGGCGCGGGCCTCGGGGGTCCTCCCCGGGCCGAGCGGGCCGGCGATGTGGGGCGGCGCGCGGGCGAGTCAGGAGCCGACATGTGGCGGCGGCGGGGCGAGTCGGACACGTACGGCCCGGTTCGGATGTGTCCGGCGGCGCGGGGAAGATGGATCTAGGGTTTCGGGGAGAGAGATTCGAAATTTCGGGGGGAGACCTATATATAGGCATAGGGGGAGCTAGGAGAGTCCAAATGTGGTGCGGTTTTCAGCCACGCGATCGTGATCGAATGCTCTAGATGATGGAGAGGGGTTTGGTGGGTTTTGGGCCAAATTGAAGGGGTGTTGGGCTGCAACACACATGAGGCCTTCTCGGTCCCTCGGTTAACCGTTGGAGTATCAAACGAAGTCCAAATGGTACGAAACTTGACAGTCGGTCTACCGGCAGTAAACCAAGGCCGCTTGGCAAGTCTTGGTCCAATCCGGAAATGTTTAATACCCGCACACGAAAAGAGGGTAGAAAGGACCACCGGAGGAGATAGGAGCGCCGGAATGTAAAACGGACAACGGGGAAAATGCTCGGATGCATGAGACGAACATGTATGCAAATGAAATACACATGATGACATGATATGCAATGCATGACAAGCAAGCAATGACGAGGCAACAACAGCGAATAACTGGAGGACACCTGGCACATCGGTCTCGGGGCGTTACATCTTAGTAGATAACAAAGTCTTTAGTGAAATCCGGTGGCACAAGTACGGGAGAAGAAGTCAGGCGTCTTTTCAGTTCCTGAAAACTGTACTCACACTGTGGGGACCACTCAAACTTTTTATCTTTCTTGAGAAGTTCCATGAGAGGTTTGGCCACTTTGGAGAAGTTCTCAACGAAGCAGCGACAATAACTGGCTAGGACAAGGAAACTCCTAACTTGCTTAACCGTTTCAGGTGGAGTCCAATCAAGAACGGCTTGAACTCTTTCGGGATTGACAGCAATGCCCTTACCAGAGATTACGTGGCCGAGATAGGTCACTTCTAGCAACCAAAATTCGCACTTGGAGAACTTGGCATAAAGGCGGTGCTCTCTGAGTTTTTCTAACACAAGTCTAAGATGTTCGGCATGCTCTTCCTCGTTCTTCGAGTAAATAAGGATATCATCGAGGTAAACCATGACGAACTTATCTAAGTACTCCATGAAGATCGAGTTCATCAAGCGGGAGAATGTAGCTGGAGCATTGGTTAGACCAAAGGACATGACGGTGTACTCGTACTGGCCATAACGAGTGACGAAAGCCGTCTTAGGAATGTCCCCATTTCTGATCTTGATTTGGTGATAGCCTAACCTCAAATCCATCTTGGAAAAGACTGAGGATCCAGCGAGCTGATCATACAGATCGTTGATCCTGGGGAGCGGATACTTGTTCTTTATCGTGACCAAATTAACGGGGTGATAATCTACAACCATCCGGTCTGTACCATCCTTCTTCTTGACAAAGAGGACAGGGCAAGCCCAAGGAGAAGAACTAGGATGGATGAAACCCTTTTTCAAGGACTCATCAAGTTGTTTCTTAAGCTCGGCTAGCTCTAAGGGTGCCATCTTGTAAGGTCTCCTAGAAATTGGGGCGGTTCCGGGGATAAGATCTATAACAAACTCTACATCTCTGTCAGGTGGAATACCTGGCAGTTCCTCTGGAAAGACATCCGGAAAGTCACGGACAACCGGGATATCTTCAAGGTCAGGAAGAGGGCTGGCATTTAGAGAATATAGTTGACACTTTGCAATTTTGGTGGAGACAGTGACTATCTTGCCAGAGGGGTGTGTGAGCTGAACAGACCTAGTGTAACAATCAATCTTGGCATAATGAGCTTTCATCCAGTCCATACCCAAGATGATGTTAATATCTGAAGACTTAAGGGATATCAAGGAAGCTAGGAATACAAGTCTGTCAACATGTATTTCATTGCCATAACTTATCCTAGAAGTTTTCCACTTGGATCCAGGAGTTTGAATGAGTAGTGGGGAGGGCATATCACAAAATGACATGTCGTGCAAGCGGGCATAACTTTCCGAAATGAAGGAGTGAGATGCTCCAGTATCAAATAGAACCGAAGCTGGGTGACAGTTGACAAGGAGTGTACCAAGAACGACATCTGGATCATCATGAGCGTCTTTAGCTGAGACGTGATGCACACGTCCAAGTTCAGTGGGAGCTGACTTGGCACTGATCATCTGGTGTGAAGGTTTACTACCACGGCCAACAGACTTCTCGAGCTGGGGTGGAGCAACACGGGTCTGAGTGCAAATACGGGCAATGTGTCCTGGCTCTCCGCACATGTAACAAATCTTGGAGGTATGACATGGACCCGCATTAACAAGTGGTCTACCAATAGGCATGGGTGTAGCATGTAACTAAACTGGGTGAGGCGCCACATAAGATGGCCTCGGTGAATAACCGAGTGGAAGAGCGGAGTTCGGAACCCAAATCCGGCGCTTCTTCGAAGTAAAACCGGAAGAAGAACCCAAATCACGGGTGTGCTTAAGAGACTCCTCGTAAGTGAGTTGAGCTGTCTCTGCATTAATGGCCTTGTTCACAAGAGCGTGGAATGTATCACAGTGATGCAGGTGGAGATCATGATGCAACTTGGGGTTGAGACCCTTCCGGAACCTAGCCTGCTTCTTGGCGTCTTTGGACACCTCTTCTGTAGCATAGCGAGCAACGTTGTCAAATTCCCTATTGTAAGCATCAACAACCATCTTACTCTGGGTGAAACTACAGAACTCTTCTCTCTTGCGGTCAATGAGAGCCTGAGGAATGTGATGCTCGCGAAAGGCCTCAGTGAAATCTCTCCAGGTGGTTATCTGGCCAGCTGGAAGCATAGCCTCATAGTTCTGCCACCAAAGACTAGCAGGACCTTCCAGGTGATATGTAGCATAGGTGACCTTGTCACTTTCAGCTACGTTCGTAGAACGCAGCTTATGAGTGATACTACGAAGCCAGTCATCTGCATCGAGTGGTTCGATGGAATGATGGAAGGTAGGTGGTTTCAGACCAATGAAATCATAGATGGTCGCTGACTCTTTGCACTGGGGTGCGGTGTTCTCCTTGATACGTGCTAACAAGCGGTTGGTCTCATGCTTGTTCATCTCAACTTCTAACATGAACTTTGCCAACGAAGACTGATCGGGAGGAACCTCATCCCTACCATCTCCGTGGTTCCGGCTACGAGCAACAGAACTTCGATTAACCGGCAACATCCTGAAGAACGAAACCAAGGAAAACAAGGATGGATTCAGCGTCATCATAAGGGTGTAGAATATAGTACAAGGAAAATATTATCTCTTGAACTCCTAGGAAAATTTCTGTAGCATAACGGCAGTAAAATGCTCAAAATGAGACATCCTGCAAATGATGGGGTAGCACCATACTCAACATCATCACTTAAGGTTCTGAGATATTACTAAGCAGACTACACCGGAAGTACTCAAACTGGGATATGACTCAGATCAACCAATCCTAAGAGACTATGGAGTAGTAACACGTGATCCTGATAGACGGGAGAGGAAGCCTAGTTCCTTAACCCCGTAGGAAAGATAGGATGACTCATATCAGAAGGGCATGAGGTATAAGGAGTAAAAAGAGCCTTATGTTCCCTTCCACAATCAATTACCTTATATAACTAAAGAATTTCTAGACTCAACTTCGACCAGGTTAGCTTGGAAATCCTACAGGCAGTGAGGCTCTGATACCACAGCTGTCGGGACCCTGATTCCAAGTCACATCGATCTAGCCGGTAACACCTCATATCACTTTGCGGCCTCACGCACGGTATTCCACGGGTGTCGCCTTACCCTGGTCCGGGACCGTTTGCGCCTTTTGGCTCATGTATATGATTGTGTCGCTAGCATCCATATGACAGAGAATCCGGGCCGACATGGCTAGTCGTGAACCCAAAGCGGCACTAACCCATGGGGACAGGCATACATGATTCACATCGAGCATGTCGGTCAGCAGCGTGTGAATCGGGATTGTAGCACTGGGCTAACAGGAGTCCGGGAACCCGGGCTGTAGCAGGCTAGGCAGGACTCCGGATGTCACCGCGTGACATTTCCCCGAAGGGACAGACACAGGAACGAAGTGAAGCACATGCCGGCCAGTCAAGTGTCCTGAGCAGTAGTGCTGGGCTAGCAGGACTCCGGTGAACCGGGCTGTAGCGGACTACTATGGCTCAAGGAAGCACTAGACTACATTTCCCCATAAGAGAGACTGCCAAGGATAAACAACTAGATTGTCGGATCCCACACATAGCAATACACGTCACACGTACGCATAACATGCAAGTATGTGATGTACAACATGGCATCACAACATAACACAAACTCATATAGATAAAGGCTCAGAAGAGCCACATAGCATAAAATACAAATAGGGGTCACATGACCCATCATTCAGAGCATACAAGCAACGGAAGCATTACATGTCTGGGTACAGACAACTACAAAAGAAGAGGCTAAGAGGCCTGACTATCTACAAGTCCCTCCCAAGGGCACAAGATCATAGCTGAGGTGCAAGCTACTCGTCGAAGTCCAAGCGATACTACTAGTGAGATAGATGTCTCACCTGCAAAACATAAATAAAGCAAACGTGAGTACAAAGGTACTCAGCAAGACTTACATCAGATCCTATCATACATGCATTTTTATAAAGAAGGTGATGTGGGGTTTAGTTGCAGCAAGCCAGCTTTGACTCAGTGGCTATCCTGTTCTCCGACAACGAGAAACTTCTTTGAGGTGAGGTAGCACACACGAGTCCACTAATCACCACATCAATACACCACTATGGATTCATCCTCGTCTTCTTACGAGAAGGCCATCCATAGCACTCACACTTGTCTTGAGCATTTTAGAGTATCCACTTTAAGTTGTCTATGTACCACGTAAGCATCCAAGAAGTCCATAACCGAGGACACGGCTATTCGAATAGATCATGATAACCCTGCAGGGGTGTATTTCTTCACACACGCTCTCACCACTTATCACCATGTACACATCATGTACCTCGGCAACCTTCAAGTGGAAGCCTGGCGAGGGTGTCGGCCACGACCTGACTAACCACACAAGACTCTAGTCCAGGTTTATCGCCTATTCGGGTTCCATCCGCAAGGAGATCCGGCCGGGGTGTCGCTCACGGCCCCAAACGATATGTGCAGGGTTCCCAAGCCCACCTCGCCGGATGGATCTACGCTTGGTGTTGTGCCTAGTCTGTCCCAAGCCCACCTGGCTGGGTGCCACTTGGTAGACTACTAACACTACCTACAACCACCCGAAACTATTTTCGACTCCTAGACAGAGATCAAGTTGGCTAATAAGTCGAGAGGGGCACTTAAGCATTCCAATGTGTGGTAGTAGCTAGTCATTGGACAACATACATGGAACTCAGTGCTTAAGGACGGTTCCAGTGAGACAACCCACCATGTACTCCTACATGGCCTCTCACCGCTACCTTTACCAAATCGTGTTCACATGCTTAACTCTCAGCACCAGAACATATCGTACCACTCCAATTCATTCCCGGTGAATCAGACCTGACACAACTCTAAGCAATAGCAGGCATAGCATGGCAAGAACACAACATGGCTCAATCAACTCCTACACATGCTAGTGGGTTTTAACTATTTACTGTGGCAATGACAGGTCATGCAGAGGAATGGGTTCAACTACCGCAGCATAAAGTAGCAGTTGAATCATTGTTGTCCTAATGCAATAAAAGAGAGCAGGAGCAAGAGAGTAGGATTGTATCGGAATGAACAAGGGGGTTTGCTTGCCTGGTAGATCAACAGGGGGGCACTGCTCCTCTGACAGGTACTTTGGATCGGTCTCTGGAGCAGGACCTATCGAGAAGGAACGGTGTCGATGATCAAAGACAAGCATATGCAACAATATGATGCATGATCATGGCATGAATATGTGATGCTGATTGAGCTAATGCAACTGGCTTTTATTTGGATGAAATCCATTTGAACCAAAGATTCAAATGCATCTCTAAAATAAGCTCTTTATATAAGCCATTTTAGTGTTTCACTTATATAGTAGGTATAAGTTGGTTTGACATGCATGAAACTGGTACATATGGATAGATTGAATTTTTCTGATAATTGTTCATATATAAATTATTTCAATCTGAGCTATGGTTGAATTTCTATGAATTTTTGAAGTTTCTATCATTTTCTGGAATTTCCTAATTTATTTTAATACCAGAAAATGATATATTGCGTCAGCATGACAGCAGCATTGCGTCAGTAGGTCAAAGGCGCTAACCAAGTCAAACCTGACGTGTGGGGTCCACACGTCAGTGACTCAGTTAGTTAACAGGGGGTTTATTTAGTCTAATTAGGATTAGTGGGCGCCGGGCCCACTGGTCAGTGACTAACTAGGTAACTAACCTAGGTTAATTAGTGTTAATCTAATACTAACTAAAGATGTCAGGGGGTGGCCCACGCGTCAGTGACACAAGGGGAGGGTTAACCCCGGTCAGTGGGTCAAACCCGCCGGCGACTCGACGCCGGCGAGGCCCAAGACGGCGGCGCGGCTCAGAAAACGGCCACAGGGCACGGGCGAGGCTGTTCTTGGGCTCGTTGGAGAGCTCTTGCAGGCGTGCGTCTAGTGGTGGTGGAGGCCGGGGCTATGGTGGCCGGAGCCAACGACGGCGAGCAAGTCCGCGGCGGCCGGAGTTCGGTCGAGCTCGGGTTCGAAGCTGCAGTGGGCGTGGCGATGCGGGTGATGCACCTACGGCCTCTGCGTGGTGCGTGGAGAGGTTTGGACTTGCCAGGGCAACCATTTGGTCACCGGAGCTGCGTTGGCGACGAGCTCAGGCGGCGACGGTCATGGTCATCAGCGAGGCAGCGGCTACGGCATGCAAGCGAGCAAACGGAGAGGGGGAGGAGGAGCAGCAGCTCATAGCGGTCTTGGTGGGCTTGACGGCGAGCTCGGGGATGCACTGGAGACGGCGGGGCGGCGATGGGGATCCACGGCGGCCGGAGATGAAGACGGCGGCGATGGAGGCGCTCCAGGGCCTCCCGAGGCGCGTGGCTCGACGGAGAGCTTCAGGGCGAGGTGGCGGAGCTCACAGACACGGAGATAGGGCGAGGGGGTGGCGGTGGCTGCGGCGCCGACGAGCTGCAGCGACGGCAGCAATCGGCCGTGGGAGAAAAGCGAGGGGGAGGCGGCAGAGAAGGGGATCGACTCGGGGGGAAAGTTGAGAGGGGGGTCGGGGGAGTACGCGGCGGCTCTAGGAGCCTCTCCCGCGTCGGCGGAAGCAGGAGGTGGCGCAGCGCATGCGCGCGCGGCGACCACGCGCCCTTCGTCCTCCTGGCAAGAGGAGGAAGATGACAGGGGAGGTGGGGATGGGCCAGGCTGGCTAGCTGGGCCGGCCAGGCCACACAGTGCTGGGCCAGCACAGGAGCTGGCCGCAGGTAAGATCCAGGTAGGTTTTCCATTTTTGTTTTTCTTTTCTAATTTTATGACATTTGTTTTGATTTAGTAAAAATACTAAATCATTTTATTTACTTATGCCAATTTTTGCAGGGGCTAGTGGTATTATTCCTGAGCTCCTCAACTACTGGCATAATTTTTGGACAATATTTTATATATGTAACAATATATATCCAAAGCAAATAATTACTGCATTAATTCCAAATGCCCAAGATAAATACTTATGAGCTCCTGAAAATGTTGGTTTGAATTTTACCTCTGACCAATATTTTCAAAGAGAAACATGAACATTTTCTTGGACCTTTTTGGAGCAACTTTTACTTGGGTCATTTTCAGAAATGATTCTGAGGGTTTCACAAATCCCCATTTGAAATTTAAATGGAATTTAAACATGATGCACAAAAGACTAGCTGGTCTAGGTCATACCAGAACTAGGGATGTGACACCTAGTCCAATTCAGTTTGGGCAAGGGGGGCGCCCCTCTCACGTGGCCTTTCTCCTCTTCTCCAATAGGGCCCAATAGGCCCAATACTTCTCCCACGGGGTTCCGACAACCTCCCGGTTCTCCGGAAAAATGCCAGAACCACTCGGAACCATTCCGATGTCCAAATGCAACCTTCCAATATATGAATCTTTACCTTTCAACCATTTCGAGACTCCTCGTCATGTCCGTGATCTCATCTGGGACTCCGAACAAACTTCGGTCATCAAATCACATAACTCATAATACAAATCGTCATCGAACGTTAAGCGTGCGGACCCTACGGGTTCGAGAACTATGTAGACATGACTGAGACACATCATCGGTCAATAACCAATAGCGGAACCTGGATGCTCATATTGGCTCCTACATATTCTCCGAAGATCTTTATCGGTCAAACCGCACAACAACCTACGTTGTTCCCTTTGTCATCGGTATGTTACCTGCCCGAGATTCGATCATCGGTATCTTCATACCTAGTTCAATCTCATTACCTAGTTCAATCCCATGACTAACTCATTAGTCACATTGCTTGCAAGGCTCATACTAATGTGCATTACCGAGAGGGCCCAGAGATACCTCTCCGATACACGGAGTGACAAATCCTAGTCATGATCTATGCCAACTCAACAAACACCATCTGAGACACCTGTAGAGCATCTTTATAATCACCCAGTTACGTTGTGACGTTTGATAGCACACAAGGTGTTCCTCCGGTATTCGGGAGTTGCATAATCTCATAGTCAAAGGAACATGTACAAGTCATGAAGAAAGCAATAGCAATAAAACTAAACGATCATAATACTATGCCAACGGATGGGTCTTGTCCATCACATCATTATCTAATGATGTGACCCCATTCCTCAAATGACAACACATGTCTATGGTTAGGAAACTTAACCATCTTTGATTAACAAGCTAGTCAAGTAGAGGCATACTAGGGACACTCAGTTTTGTCTATGTATTCACACATGTACTCCCTCTGGTCCTTTTTAGTTCGCATATAAGATTTGAATGAAGTCAAGCCTCGTAAAATTTGACCAACTTTCTAGAAAAAAGTGCCAACATTCACAATCTGAATTCAATACCACTAGATGTGTCATGACTTAAAGTTTCATATTATATAACTTTAGCATGGCAGATGTTGATATTTTTTCATATAAATACGGTCAAACTTTGTGAAGTTTGACTTCAGAGAATTCTAATATGCAGAGTAAAAAGGACCGGAGGGAGTACTAAGTTTCTGTTTAATACAATTCTAGGATGAATAATAAACATTTGTCATGATATAAGGAAATATAAATAACAACTTTATTATTGCCTCTAGGGCATATTTCCTTCAGTCTCCCACTTGCACTAGAATCAATAATCTAGATTACATAGTAATGATTCTAACACCCATGGAGTCTTGATGTTGATCATGTTTTGCTCGTGAGAGGGGCTTAGTCAACGGGTCTACAATATTCAGATCCTTATGTATTTTGCAAATCTCTATGTCTCCCTCCTTGACTTGATCACGGATGGAATTGAAGCGTCTCTTGATGTGTTTGGTTCTCTTGTGAAATCTGGATTCCTTTGCCAAGGCAATTGCTCCAGTATTGTCACAAAAGATTTTCATTGGACCCGATGCACTAGGTATTACACCTAGATCGGATATGAACTCCTTCATCCAGACTCCTTCATTTGCTTCTTCCGAAGCAGCTATGTACTCCGCTTCACACGTAGATCCCGCCAGGACGCTTTTCTTGGAACTGCACCAACTGACAGCTCCACCATTCGATAAAAATACGTATCTGGTTTGTGACTTAAAGTCATCTAGATCAGTGTTAAAGCTTGCATCGACGTAACCATTTACAACGAGCTCTTTGTCACCTCCATAAATGAGAAACATATCCTTAGTCCTTTTCAGGTATTTCAGGATGTTCTTGACCGTTGTCCAGTGATCCACTCCTGGATTACTTTGGTACCTCCCTGCTAAACTTATGGCAAGGCACACATCAGATCTGGTACACAGCATTGCATACATGATAGAACCTATGGCTGAGTCATAGGGAATGACTTCCATTTTCTCTCTATCTTCTGCAGTGGTCGGGCATTGAGTCTGACTCAACTTCACACTTTGTAACACAGGCAAGAACCCTTTCTTTCACCGATCCATTTTGAACTTCTTCAAAACTTTATCATGGTATGTGCTTTGTGAAAGTCCAATTAAGCTCTTGATCTATCTCTATAGATCTTGATGTCCAATATATAAGCAGCTTCACCGGGGTCTTTCATTGAAAAATTCTTATTCAAGTATCCTTTTATACTATCCAGAAATTCTGTATTATTTCCAATCAACAATATGTCATCCACATATAATATTAGAAATGCTACATAGCTCCCACTCACTTTCTTGTAAATATAGGCTTCTCCAAAAGTCTGTATAAAACCATATGCTTTGATCAAACTATCAAAGTGTATATTCCAACTCCGAGAGGCTTGCACTAGTCCATAAATGAATCGCTGGAGCTTGCACACTTTATTAGCACATTTCGGATCAACAAAACCTTCTGGTTGCATCACATACAACTCTTCTTTAAGATATCCATTAAGGAATTCAATTTTGACATCCATTTGCCAAATTTCATAATCATAGAATGTGGCAATTGCTAACATGATTCGGACAGACTTAAGCATCGCTACATGTGAGAAGGTCTCATCGTAGTCAACTCCTTGAACTTGTCGAAAACCTTTCGCAACAAGTCGAGCTTTGTAGACAGTAACATTACCGTCAGCGTCGGTCTTCTTCTTGAAGATCCATTTATTCCCTATGGCTTGTCGATCATCGGGCAACTCAACCAAAGTCCATACTTTGTTCTCATACATGGACCCCATCTCAGATTTCATGGCCTCAAGCCATTTTGCAGGAATCTGGGCTCATCATTGCTTCCTCATAGTTCGTAGGTTTGTCATGGTCAAGTAACATGACCTCCAGAACAGGATTACCTTACCAGTCTGGTGCGGATCTTGCTCTGGTTGACCTACGAGGTTTGGTAGTAACTTGATAAAAGTTTCATGATCATCATCATTAACTTCCTCACTAATTGGTGTAGGAATCACTGGAATTGATTTCTATGATGAACTACTTCCCAATAAGGGAGAAGGTACAGTTACCTCATCAAGTTCTACTTTCCTCCCACTCACTTCTTTCGAGAGAAAATCCTTCTCTAGAAAGGATCCATTCTTAGCAAGGAATATCTTGCCTTCGGATCTGTGATAGAAGGTGTACCCAACAGTTTCCTTTGGGTATCCTATGAAGACACATTTCTCTGATTTGGGTTCGAGCTTATCAGGTTGAAGCTTTTTCACATAAGCATTGTAGCCCCAAACTTTAAGAAATGACAACTTGGGTTTCTTGACAAACCACAGTTCATATGGTTTCGTCTCAACGGATTTCGATGGTGTCCTATTTAATGTGAATGCAGCCGTCTCTAAAGCATAACCCCAAAACAATAGCGGTAAATCAGTAAGAGACATCATAGATCGCACCATATCTAATAAAGTGTGTTTATGATGTTCGGACACACCATTATGCCGTGGTGTTCCAGGTGGCATGAGTTGCGAAACTATTCCGTATTGTTCCAAATGAAGACCAAACTCATAACTCAAATATTCACCTCCACGATCAGATCGTAGAAACTTAATTTTCTTGTTACGATTCACTCTGAAATCGTTGAACTTTTCAAATGTTTCAGACTTATGTTTCATCAAGTAGATATACCCATATCAGCTCAAATCATCTGTGAAGGTCAGAAAATAACGATGTCCGCCACGAGCATCAACACTCATCGAACCGCATACATCAGTATGTATTATTTCCAATAAGTCTGTTGCTCGTTCCATTGTTCCGGAGAATGGAGTCTTGGCCATCTTGCCCATGAGGCATGGTTCACAAGCATCAAGTGATTCATAATCAAGTGATTCTAAAAGCCCATCAGCATGGAGTTTCTTCATGCGCTTTACACCAATATGACCTAAACGCAGTGCCACAAATAAGTTGCACTATCATTATTAAATTTATATCTTTTGGCTTCAATACTATGAATATGTGTATCACTACTATCGAGATTCAATAAAAATAGACCAATCATCAAGGGTGCATGACCATAAGATATTACTCATATAAATGATACCATAAAAAACAACCATTATTCTCTGATTTAAGTGAATAACCGTCTCGCATCAAACAAGATCCAGATATAATATTCATGTTTAATGCTGGCACCAAATAAAAATTATTCAGGTCTAATACTAATCCCGAAGGTAGATGTAGAGGTAGCATGCCGACTGTGATCACATCGACTTTGGAACCATTTCCCACGCGCATCGTCCCTCGTCCTTAGCCAATATTTGCTTAATCCGTAGCCCCTGTTTCGAGTTGCAAATATGAGCAACAGAACCAGTATCAAAATACCCAGGCGCTACTGCGAGCATTAGTAAGGTACACATCAATAACATGTATATCAAATATAGCTTTCACTTTGCCATCCTTCTTATCTGCCAAATACTTGGGGTAGTTCCGCTTCCAGTGACCAGTCCCTTTGCAGTAGAAGCACTCAGTCTCAGGCTTAGGACCAGACTTGGGCTTCTTCACTTGAGCAGCAACTTGCTTGCCGTTCTTCTTGAAGTTCCCCTTCTTCCCTTTGCCCTTTTTCTTGAAACTAGTGGTCTTGTTAACCATCAACACTTGATGCTCCTTCTTGATTTCAACCTCCGCAGCTTTTAACATTGCGAAGAGCTCGGGAATTGTCTTATCCATCCCTTGCATATTATAGTTCATCACAAAGCTTTTGTAGCTTGGTGGCAGTGATTGAAGAACTCTGTCAATGACACTATCACCAGGAAGATTAACTCCCAGTTGAGTCAAGTGGTTGTGGTACCCAGACATTCCGAGTATGTGTGCACTGTCAGAACTATTATCTTCCATCTTGTAGCTATAGAACTTATTGGAGACTTCATATCTCTCAATTTGGGCATTTGCATGAAATATTAACTTAAACTCCTGGAACATCTCATATGCTCCATGACGTTTCAAAACATCGTTGAAGTCCCGATTCTAAGCCGTAAAGCATGGCACACTGAACTATCAAGTAGTCATCAGCTTTGCTTTTCCAGACGTTCATAACATCTGGTGTTGCTCCTGCAACGGGCTTTGCACCTAGCGGTGTTTCCAGGACGTAATTCTTCTATGCAGCAATGAGGATAATCCTGAAGTTACAGATCCAGTCCGTGTCGTTGCTACCATCATCTTTCAACTTAGCTTTCTCTAGGAACTCATTAAAATTCAAAGGAACAGTAGCACAGGCCATTTATCTACAACAACATAGACATGCAAAGTACTATCATGTACTAAGTTGATGATAAATTAAAGTTCAATTAACCATATTACTTAAGAACTCCCACTTAGATAGACATACCTCTAGTCATCTAAATGATCACGTGTTCCATATGAACTAAACCATGTCCGAACATCACGTGAGATGGAGAAGTTTTCAATGGTGAACATCACTATGTTGATCATATCTACTATATGATTCACGCTCGACCTTTCGGTCTCAGTGTTCCGAGGCCATATCTTCATATGCTAGGCTCGTCAAGTTTAACCTGAGTATTCCTCTGGTGCAAAACTAGCTTGCACCCGTTGTATGTGAACGTAGAGCTTATCACACCCGATCATCACGTGGTGTCTCGGCATGACGAAATGTAGCAACGGTGCATCCTCAGGGAGAACACTTATACCTTGAAATTTAGTGAGAGATCATCTTATAATGCTACCACCGTACTAAGCAGAATAAGATGCATAAAAGATAACATCACATGCAATCAATATAAGTGATATGATATGGCCATGATCATCTTGTGCCTTTGATCTCGATCTCCAAAGCACCATCATGATCACCATCGTCACCGGCTTGACACCTTGATCTCCATCGTAGCATCATTGTCGTCTCACCAACTATTGCTTCTACGACTATCGCTACCGCTTAGTGATAAAGTAAAGCAATTACATGGCGATTGCATTTCATACAATAAAGCGACAACCATATGGCTCCTTCCAGTTGCCGATAACTTTGTTACAAAACATGATCATCTCATAAAATAATTTATATAATCATGTCTTCACCATATTCACATCACAACATGCCCTGCAAAAACAATTTAGACGTCCTCTATGTTGTTGTTGCAAGTTTTACGTGGCTGCTACGGGCTTAGCAAGAACCGTTCTTACCTACGCATCAAAAACCACAATGATTTTTGTCAAGTGTGTTGTTTTAACCTTCAACAAGGATCGGGCGTAGTCACACTCGATTCAACTAAAGTTGGAGAGACAGACACCCACTAGCCACGTGTGTGCAAAGCACGTCGGTAGAACCAGTCTCATGAACACGTCATGTAATGTCGGTCTGGGTTGCTTCATCCAACAATACCGCCGATGAAAGTATGACATGCTGGTAAGAAGTATGACTATTATTGCCCACAACTCCTTGTGTTCTACTCATGCATATAACATCTACGCATAGACCTGGCTCGGATGCCACTATTGGGGAACGCAGTATTTCAAAATTTCCCCTACAATCACGCAAGATCTATCTAGGAGATGCATAGCAACGAGAGGGGAGAGTGTGTCTATGTACCCTCGTAGACCGAAAGCGGAAGCATTTTAGTAACGCGGTTGATGTAGTCAAACGTCTTCGCGATCCAACCGATCAAGTACCGGACGCACAGCACCCCCGCGATCTGCACTTGTTCAGCTCAGTGGCATCCCTTGTACTCTTGATCCAGCTGAGGCCGAGGGTGAGTTCCGTCAGCATGACGGCGTGTGATGGTGATGATGAAGTTACCAACGCAGGGCTTCGCCTAAGCACTACGACAATATGACCGAGGTGTAAAACTGTGGAGGGGCACCGCACACGGCTAAAGATTAACTTGTGTGTCTATGGGGTTCCCCCTCCCCTGTATATAAAGAAGGGGAGGAGGAGGCTGGCCGTCCCCAAGGGGCGCGCCCAAAGGGGGGAATCCTACTCAAAGTAGGAATCGGTCCCCCCCTTTCCTAGTCCAAGTAGGAGAAGAAGAAGGAGAGGGAGAGGGAAAGAGGGCTGCGCCCCCTTCCCCTAGTCCTATTTGGACTCCCCTTGGGGGGTGCCACCTCCTGGCTGCCGCCCTCTCTCTCCCCTAAGGCCCACTAAGGCCCATTACTTACCCGGGGGTTCCGGTAACCCCTCCGGCCACTCCGGTTTATATGAAACTACCTGGAACACTTCCCGTGTCCGAATAACATGGTCCAATATATCAATCTTTATGTCTCAACCATTTTGAGACTCCTCGTCATGTCCGTGATCTCATCCAGGACTCCGAACAATCTTCCGTACATCAAATCACATAACTCATAATACAAATAATCAGCGAATGTTAAGCGTGCGGACCCTACGGGTTCGAGAACTATGTAGACATGACCGAGACTCATCTCCGGTCAATAACCAATAGCGGAACCTGGATGCTCATATTGGTTCCTACATATTCTACGAAGATCTTTATTGGTCAAACCGCATAACAACATACGTTGTTCCCTTTGTCATCGGTATGTTACTTGCCCGAGATTCGATCGTCGATATCATCATACCTAGTTCAGTCTCGTCACCGGCAAGTCTCTTTACTCATTCCATAATGCATCATCCCGCAACTAACTCATTAGTCACATTGCCTGCAAGGCTTATATTGTTGTGCATTACCGAGAGAGCCCAGAGATACCTCTCCGACAATCGGAGTGACAAATCCTAATCTCAATCTATTCCAACTCAACAAACACCATCGGAGACACCTGTAGAGCATCTTTATAATCACCCAGTTATGTTGTGAAGTTTGATAGCACACTGAGTGTTCCTCCGGTAGTCGGGAGTTTCATAATCTCATAGTCATATGAACACGTATAAGTTATAAAGAAAGCAATAGCAATAAATTAAACAATCATAGTGCTAAGCTAACAGATGGGTCTTGTCCATCACATCATTCTCTAATGATGTGATCCCGTTCCTCAAATGACAACACATGTTTATGGTTTGGAGACTTAACCATCTTTGATTAACGAGCTAGTCAAGTAGAGGCATACTAGGGACACTCGGTTTTGTCTATGTATTCACACATGTACTAAGTTTCCGGTTAATACAATTCTAGCATGAATAATAAACTTTTATCATGATATAAGGAAATATAAATAACAACTTTATTATTGCCTCTAGGGCATATTTCCTTCATGTATAGCTTGCTGAACCTTGCATTCTCATCAAGTGAAACATAAAATGATGAGCCAGGGTTGCTTCTCCTGACTTCATTAGCATAATTCCAAAGAAGCTTGTACTTCCCTTCTTCATCACCATATACTATTTTCGTTGCCATCTTTCTAGCTCTCTACAACTTCATCCTGCCTAGTGTCATATGCCATTTTTTCTGAACAACCCTAGAAAATTTCATAAGGTTCATGTCTTGATCAGCCCTGAACATCTCTAGGTACTTATGTGCTAGGAATTTAGCTGTGAAAGTCCTAATCTTCCACTTCTTGCTGCATGTGTGCTCACTCATATATCTTTTCACCATGAAAGCCATATTCATGTTATCATATGATGCCCACAAGTACCATGTGCAGTCTTCATCACACTTTGCTTTCAATCTCTTCCTGTCATTCACAGGCAACTTGATATCAACTCTGTTCTGACATGAGTACTCTTTGATGGCAGTCCTCAACAACTCTACACTCTCAAACACCTGCCCAACATGAAACTTTGGCCTATGAAGATCCTCTTCTCTGAAGGATTTGGACTTCAAATTGAGCTCTTCATCATCTGAATCAGGAGCCCACAAATCATTAGTCTCTGACATGTCTTCATCAGAGTGGTATGCTTGTTTCCCTTTCTGTTGATTGGTAGGAACTACTTTCTCTTTCCCTTTTGCTTTGCTTTCTCATTTGATTTCTTTTCATCTCTCTGCTCAGGTTCATCCTCATATACATTATCTGCATGAAATAATCATCACCATCTCCTATCTCATTGTCACTGTCCACAAGCAGATCAGGTTCATAATCTTCATCATCAGTATCACTTTCTCTATCCTCTTCTTCCATTGCATAGTTCAGCTAGTTTTGCCTGGCACTCTTCCACATTCTAAGATTTCCACCTGCATCACCTTCTAGCACACCATCTGCATGTTCTTCATGTCTTTGATTACCATCCTATGTCTGAACTGGTGCCCTCTTAACAAACTCAAACTGGTTGACATCATCCTCCTCATCACACTCAGGATAGACAACTTGAATAGGAATAGGTGCCACATGTGTCTCTGCTTCCTCTCCTTTTCCATCCTCTGCTTCTAGTTGAACTTCTCCATGCTCTGCTTTTGACTTAGCTTCTCCATGCTCTGCTTCTGCCTCAACATTCTCTGCATTGCTATGCACTCTTCTTGTTGGGCTGAAAACTGGAGGGTGACTATCTCTTGGATGATTCACAACATCATCCTCACTAAGGTTAGCATAGAAGCTATAATCATGATCCAAATAGAGGCTGAAAAGTGGTGACCAATATCAAGAAACATTAGCATTCTGCCAGCCTGTTCATCATCAGTAATTGCCCTGAGACCATTTGTGCTAAGTGTGAGGATGGGGACACAGTAGAAAACCTTAACCCTCCCTGCCATCTCATAACCTATTTCTTCCACAAGATTTTCAATCATAATAGGAGACAAGGTGACCCTTATCACTTGATCATACCCAATGGAACGTCCATCTACATAAGAACGGTTCCTGCCTTCGCCAACAAAAAATCCACCACGGTTGATCTACACCGAAAAATTGCTGCTTTGACGACCTGACAGAACAACAACAGTAGTATATGCATCACAATCGATGATATCTTCAATTTGGTTACCTCTCAAAAACCCTAAGCCCCAATTCCCATAACCCCCAATTCCTGACTAAAAATCCTAGAAGAATCGATCCTACTTGCAACTAGAACACATCCGAGATGAAAATGCGGCCCTAAAAGGAGGTCTTTTGCCGATCAAAATGCATAAAGAGGCCCGGGTTCCATGGGGGCGGATACTTACTGTACACAGGGGGTGGTGACCCTTCTGCGCGACGAACAGGGGCCATCCCTGACGCCTCCGACGAGAAGAACACGCGCGGCAATGCTGCTCGTGCAACCGCTGACGAGCTCCACACCTCAACTCGCCTGCACCGTCGACGATCGCCGGGGGCGGCGTCGCCTATGCAGCAGTCGCTCCCCTGTTTCTAATCAAAGACGAAGAGGCAACATGAGTGGAGGAGGGGTGAATGGGTGGATTCCGTTGAGGCCATGGGGCTAAATGCAAAATATCAACGGCGACGCCTCCGTGGTTTACCACATGTCCTGGACGACCGGTCAACACGTGGTCAGCAACGCTCTACCCGCCGTGTACGTGCTATAGTGACCATATTTTCATGTCACATCATATTTAGTGACCGTACCGAGTGTATTCCGAAGTTCAGTGACTGTATCGTGCTTCCGTCGCAACTATAGTGACCGTGAGTGTATTTATCTCAAATGGATAGTGCCTCGGAAGAGTCAGACTGAACCAGAACCGGTTTGTTAGTGTGTTGTATGACCAGTGCCATACCTTGCATCAACACGTGAATCTCGGCCTCCAATGCTTCGTTGCAATGGAACAGGAAGCGGTAGGCCGCAAACACCACTGACCCGTCCTGATTCCTTAGTATCCTACCAGCCACGGCGCTCCCATCTACCGGCGAGATGTTTTTAGTACCCTAATCTTGAATTATCGCTGATGGACCACAATGTTCAAGCTCGGCAGGTACTGTTGAACAGCTCAAATTATTGGACTCAAGACACCCGCAAATTAAGCCGCTGGAAAAGAGTTTAGAGATGTGTCGAGTCTTGGTATTCCCGCAAATTCCCAAGTAATCATTAGTGTTCATTTTTGAAATACTGCTTTGTACTCCCTTTGTACCGGTGCATAAGTCTATCTTATAAAAACCAAATAATCCCAAAACACTTAAACATGGTGCATTACCTCTCGCCTTGTTTCTGATTTCTTGAAATTAATAAAGGAATCAACCAATAAGGAACGTGGGGTGTGTATGTTTTTAATGATTTAGGACTACCTAGCATGGCATGCACTGGTCAGTTCATTGCATGCAATGTTATTAATTAGCAAATAAATATTAAGTACTTTTGTTTTCCCCTCCGTCTTTAGTCATGGTGCACAACGTAACATGACTTATGCACCCGTACGAAAGGACTACCGAACATTAGGTACGAGCACGTGGCAACTCCGAAAATTTTCGACGGCAAATTTAGTGACACGAGAATGAGGAAATACCCCTTAATACCTGGGTGTATATACACCCAGAAATTGTAAAAAATAATTAATAATTACAAAAAATAGTCATCGAATAAATTTGAATTTCTTTTGCACCAGTATGTTATTTTCTGCCAACCAAAACCAAGCGTTGATTTCAGGGCAAATCATACAATTTTTTTGGTCGAAATAGTGTAAATAGTATCTTAGCCTTACTAGTGTTGATCACCCGGGAAAAACTCTAAAGGTGAATTATGTTCAACAATCAACAATAGTGAGCATCACTATCATTATTCAAATATATTTTTGTGAGAAATTACGGGAGTGAATTTGTTTGATATAATAATAATTCAGTTTTGTTAAAGCACATCTAGATGTGCCATAAGTATTGCATCTAACATTACTGCAGGAAGGTCCTAAGCCGACACATGTATAGGAGACCAATCGATCAAACTATGTGTGATGCATCAATCACAAACGATACTGTAATAAAATCGTTGCCGATAAATGAACTGTTTGTGATTGCTGATCCATCAAGCATGACTCATATTAGAGTTGTGTGTGTCAAATCATGGCATACAGTTGATCCATATGAACTACTTACGACGAGACAAAAAACACAAACGGTTACCCACATTAAGATGTGTGCGATAAACGGGATACATTTCACTCGGGTGAACTGTTTGCATGAGCCAAAATAACACAAACAAATACCAAGGACAAGATGTGTGCGATAGAAAGCATACAGGTTAATCAGATGACATGTTTGCGATGATTCATAAGAACACAAACGATTCAGCTTAACAGGATGTGTGTGATACCCGTGAAACAAGTGAATAATCAGAATTATGTGCGAAGACCGATAATAACTTGGACGATTCCTGCTAATAAGTTGTGTGTGTTATGGGAAAATGCTTGCTGGTAAACAATAGTCAGCGATTGATGAAATCATCACTGACATGTTTCGTCATTTAATCTGTATGCGATGTGATTTGCTCAGTCTGCACAATATCTATGCTCTGTCTACTGAACAACAACATATATCCTTATAACAACATGATTGCATAACCAAAATAAATATCCAATTACATAACTAACTACAGATAACATTTGCACACCTAAGTAAAAAATTACATGCATAATAAACTAGGAGAAATGATCATCAGATCATCTACTTTTTGTTGTGACGCTTGCCATTGCTTTGCTTCCGGCTGGATCCCTCGTGGTCTTGGGGAAGGAGACACTACCGCATGTCAACGATCCTCATGTACATCATGTAGCTCGTGTACGCCTCCTTGGCCCCGTACACGACGTGATCTTCATCCAATTTCTCCATCTAGGCCGAGTGACACGAAAGATTGTTCTTGTTGAAGACATCCTTCATGTCTCTGTAGTATGGGCCAATGATGGCCTTGGCGAGGGGAACCAGTGAATCCTTCTTCTGCTTCTTCCGGCCCCAGATCCTGTATTAGCCCTGGTTGTCGACAAGATTCTGGCAGGCGATGCTCGACTTCTTGAGCACCTTTAAATCATTGGTGGTGTCCATCGTAGCGAACCTGTAGTCATGGCTGTTGACAAACTTGACGAAACGCTCGTAAGGTCTTGTGGCCAAGCCGTAGTGGTAGACGAGGATCTGACTGCACGCGCACATTTGGGTGACAACGACCTTTTGATCATACCTGATATGAGCGATGTGTACTCGATGTCGAACCCGACCACTTTGTACTTTTCTGTAGTAAGCAAAAACTCCATAGTGTGGATGGAGTTCTCCACCCAGATCGGGTCGTTGGTGTACACTACTAAGAGCTCCGTGGACCTTCTCTGGATGTCCACTACGACACGCATGATGAACCGGCGCTCGTCGTCGGCAGCCGCTCAGAGCACCAGTGGAGCCATGCAGAATACCCTCTCTCTATCTGTCGTCGTGGGTGTGCTTCTTGCAATATTGGGGCGCGGTCGAAAGGTTGAAGAGAGACAAGGGTTAAAGGGCCACAATAATAAATGGGGGTCGGACGACCTATAATCAGCACGTCTTGACACATTGTTCCCGATGGAGGATTCCAGTGCACGCTTGAGCACCCCACACACGTTTTATTTGGCCATGCGCGGGCTCGAAGAGGCGCCAATGTATCGTTGGTGAGTCTGTTCCCGTGCAACCATGTAGGTTACTGCATGCAACCATGCAAGTTTCCCGCCCGGCTCGTTTGGCCACGCGTCATCTCGGAGAGGGGCAAATTATGGGCGTTTATTGCAAAAGCTTTGCAAAAAAGAAGTGTGTGGAATGACTAAAAGCAACGCACTCATTCGACAATAAGTTTACTCGTGTGTGATGAGGTAAAATTTACACATACGGGTAAAGAGGGACACTCATGTGCGATAATTCTGCGCTCTATAGAGCACATGGTTGAAGAAACCAACTGTGTGCAATAATGTTGAAGATCGTCGTAGAGGCTGCAATATAGATCGTTTGTGATGAGATTGACAGGGGAAACACATGCGAGAATGGTAAATAAAATCAAGTCAATTACATATTAAGTTCCAGATATTAATCGTCCATTGCATATTAAGGTCAAAATAGTACTACCAATATATGAGTCTCATACGACGCCATTTCAATGATTGTATCGCAAATGACAGAAATATTACAAGGTTCAAATTCTAGAATTACAAGGCTCGAATTCGAAGATTACAAGGTTCAAATTAATATTGGAAATGAAATCTAGCTTGTGCAGAACCTTTGTCATGCAGTTGTAGACACCCGCGCTGATCAGCTGAACATGAACATATGAGGGGTTCAAATTGTTATTAAAACTAGTTTCGCCACTTCAATATTTCTGCCAAGGGATCAGCCACTGACAAGTCATGTATGGTCTTGACATAATGACTTCCGATTACTCTGTAACTGAACTTCCAAAATGAAATATATCTCACCTCGGATTTCACTTGAATGCCATTCGCGTATTCAGAGGGATTGATATGAATGTCCATGGTTCCGCTATCGATCATTAAACGAAAGGGCTTTTGTTCATGTCTATGTTTTACCGAACCTGCTGGGTCACAAGCTTAAGGTAATCGATCTGCTGAGTGTTAGTGGAGCAAGAGTTATGGGAAAATATTTATGAAATAGTTTCATTAATATTCGAAATAGTTTCGAGAGGAACTAGAAGCATTTCGGGGTTTACTTCGTATTGATATTTAGGTGGAAAATATTTTCGGAGATGTTAAATTAATAATAAAAGGCTCTAATGATGATTAGGAGGCTTTTATAATTATTTAAAAATCAAAGGGCCTAAGAAAATACAATAAGGCAAAGTAGTGGAGAGTTATTGGGCCCTAGGGCCCAATAACAAAGGTGGCGCCCCCTTAGCCTCGGCAGACTAAATTGGAGTGTGGGGGTGTAATGCCTGGATAATTAATCTAGAGTAACCCTCTACCAATGATGCCACGTCACCATGATTACTATTGTTAATCTCGTGATGACTCAAATCCCGTTCGAATTCAAATTTAATATAAAGTTAAACAATAAAAGTTTTCAAACACTAAAAGTTAAATGTTCTAAATGTGGCAAATAATTCATGAGTAGTAATAGTGGTGAAACCAACATTTCTTACAATATTTAAATGCACTAAAATAACCAAAATAGAGGGCGAAACAATTAATTTAATGCCTTCTATAAAGTTATAATAGTATAACTAAATTAGTAGTGTGCCAAAATAATTGTGGGAGTGGCCTAATTAGTAATACTAATTTAGGTGCTAACTTGGTATTTTATAAAACTAAAATAAAAGAAACTTTAAATGAAAATAGTAAAGAAATAAAAGAAAAACAGAAAACGAAAAGCAAAAGAAAAGAAAAGTAAAAAATAAATAGAGGAAACCCCCCTGTGCACCTAAGCCCATTGCCTACTATGTCAGGCACAACCCAACCCCATCTTCCTCCTACTTCTCTGTTCACAGAGACGCCGTGTGTTGGGGATATAACTACTGGGTATGACCCGCCCAGGAGGGGCCGGGTCATGCCACTGGCGGCTTAAAGACGAAGAGACCCGATAAGGTCCAAGAAGATGTGAAGATGGCGATTCATAGAGCAAGCTTATCGAAGGCCCAAGACCCAGGGACGACTTGAGGCCCACGAGTATGAGCCGCCATATGTTTAACTTATGTTGTAAGGCAAGCTTAGTTAGATACTGAGCCGGACATGTTTTGTATGAGCCGGCCGGGATTTTGTAAGTTGCCAGGCATCAACCTGTATATAAAGGGGTGACCCGGCGGTGGGTTGACTCAATAAAACAACTCATCGAGAACTAGGTCAAGTGTATTCGCTCCCTGGTAATCGAAACCCAAGCAATACAACCTAAAGTAGGAGTAGGATTTTACCTCGTTGAGAGGGGCCGAACCTGGGTAAATTCTATGTGTACTTTGTCCCGACTAGCCCCTTCAAGCGAACCAAGTTGCGATGCCTCCACACCTAAGTCCTTTTGCTAGGGCATCTGCCATGTTAAGTCCATGATAGTTGGCACCCACTGTGGGGCCAACGCATGGTGGTTCAAGTTCTTGAAGGGCAGCTTCGCCGGGATCAAGGGATACGCCGTCGGCCGGATGACTAAAAGCCACCGCGGCAAGCTCTACATCGACGACACTGGCTGGGGCTCCGAAGCCGGCTCAATCGAGTACGGATACCGGGTCCCCTTCGGCGGAATTCACGTCTTCATCGGCAAGATCGATGAGTCGGAGCCTGAGCCGGACACCTGCACCGACATCGTCGAGATGGCTCGGCATGCACAACCCGCTAAGGTTCAACCCATCGTGAATCACGCTTTCATGGGTTTTACTCACGGAGTGGACCTTGAGGAAGGATCTGCGTCCGGTGGAGAGATGGGCACCTACTATGGTGATGAGTCCTCAACCAGCAAGACCGATTCCATATACCAATTGCAAGATGGTGGGCTTGGGGGCTGTTCCGGCAACAGTATTCCGGACCCCTACGAGCCGCCGAACAGAGTTGCGATCTTCATGGTCGGCACACAACCAATGCTTAATTCAACGACTGTTGCGGCTATGACCTCCAGTTCATCGGCTGCAGCGACGGCTGGGGCAGCGGTTCTGCGCGCCCGCCGGCTCAAGTGTTATCCGAACTCTTGGAGGCTTTGACGGCCTTATTGGCTGTAGAGGTGACACCAGAAAATCAAGCACATCATAAGGTAGATGTGGCGAAATTGCGAGACGAGGTAGCTCAAGCCAAGGAGGAATTTAATGCTGAGAATGCTAGGATGGCAAGGAACGAGCGCTGTTGGACGCTAAGACACAATGGATTCAGGCAGAGTCGTTTCGGCTTACGTTGGATCAGAACGCTTCAAACACCGATATGAGGAGGAGGCACCGGACCCGTCTACCCACAGAGTTTGAGGCTAGGAATCTCTTCAATACACCTGGGGTAGGAACCAGTGACCCGCCCGTGGTAAACCGGGTTGTCGAGGCACCTGTGACCGGAACGCCGGTTCAGCCACGTGTTGTAGACCCGCCTCATTTGAATTTGACTCTGCCTTAGCATGTTCCGACACCGCCGGGTCATTATTCTGACCCTCCGGACCATATGATTGTTGTAGCTACGCGATTGGCGGCTCTTCCCATTGAAGGCGAGTCTCCAGCCGTGATGGAAATACGGAGGGCTGTAGAACTTCTTCAAACAGCGGTGGCTCAACAGGCGGCTTACTCATATAGTCGTGAACGGATTCATTCAACCCCGCGTCCAAGCCGGAGTTATAGCAGGCATATTGATTCGCCAACAGTTTCAAGTAGTGAGCGGTGATACGTCTCCAACGTATCTATAATTTATGAAGTATTCATGCCAATATATTATCATTCTTGGATGTTTTATAATCATTTTATAGCAACTTTATATCATTTTTTGGGACTAGCCTATTGACCCAGTGCCCAGTGTCAGTTGTTGTTTTTTGCTTGTTTTTTACATCGTAGGAAATCAATATCAAACAGAGTCCAAACACCGCGAAACTTTTTGTGGATTTTTTATGGACCAGAAGACCACCTTTGGGCCAGAGAAGCACCTAGGGGTCCCCGAGGGGGCATAACCCACCAGGGAGCGCCTGGGGGCCCAGGCATGCCCAGGTGGGTTGTGCCCACCTCGGTGGCCTCCCGCACCCCCTCTTTACCTTATAAATTCCCAAATATTCTAAAAACCCTCGGGGTTAACCTAGATCAGAAGTTCCACCGCCACAAGGCTTTATAGCCACCGAAAACCAATCTAGACCCGTTACGGCACCCCGCCGGAGTGGGGAATCATCTCTGGTGGCCATCTTCATCATCCCGGTGGCCACCACGATGAGGAGGGAGTAATCCACCCTCGGGGCTGAGGGTTTGTACCAATAGCTATGTGTTTAATCTCTCTCTCACTCATGTTCTTGAGATTTCACGATCTTGATGTATCGCGGGCTTTGTTAATATAGTCGGATCATATGGTGTTTTTCCCTCTCTATCTTGTTGTGATGAATTGAGTTTTTCCCTTTGAGATTTCGTTGTTATCGAATTGAATACTTTTATGGATTTGAGGGCACTTGATATATGTCTTGCATATGAATACTCATGGTGACAATGGGGTATCATATTGATTCACTTGATATGTGTTTTGGCATTAAATTCACGGATTCGCGCGCTGACATTGGGGTAAACTACGCCTAGGGGTTGATGCACGTTCTCGTCTTTTGTTTCTCCGGTAGAAATCTTGGGGCACTCTTTGAGGTTCTTTGTGTTGGATTGAGTATTATGAATATGAAATTATTTTGTGTTATTTTAGTACGAACTCTTGGATAGATCGATCGGAAAGAATAGCTTCGAGGTGGTTTCGTACCCTACAAACGTTTTCTCCATATGTTCTCCGCTGATAAGAAAGAGTGATTCTTCATCGCACTTTGAGGGATGGTTATATGATCCAATTATATTAGCATTGTTGAGAGATTGCACTAGCAAAAGTACAGACCCTAGGCCTCATTTTCAAGCATTGCAATGCCATTTGTGCTCCATTTTATCAATTGCTACCTTGCTGTTTTTATTGTTCTTATTACAAAAATCAATATCTACTATCCATATTGCACTTCTATCACCATCTCTTCACCGAATTAGTGCACCTATACAAGTTACCATTGTATTTGGTGTGTTGGGTACAGAAGAAACTATTTGTTATTTGATTGCAGGGTTGCTTGAGAGAGACCATCTTCATTCTACACCTCCCACGGATTGATAAACCTTAGGTCATCCACTTGAGGGAAAATTGCTACTGTCCTACAAAACTCTGCGCTTGGAGGCCCAACACGCATCTATAAGAATAAAGTTGCGTAGTAGACATCAAGCTCTTTTCTGGCGTCGTTGTCGGGGAGGTGAGTGCTTGAAGGTATATCTTTAGATCTTGCAATCGAATCTTTTTAGTTTCCTGTTTTATCACTAGTTTGGTATATAAAAGAAAACTACAAAAAATGGAATTGAGGTTGCATCATATTGTTCATCTTTATAATGTATTTTGTGAAAATGATGGAAAGGAAAATTGTGCTCAGTTGATAGAAGAAGAATTCAATAGAATGTTTGGTATAAATGATGAGCATGATTGCAATGTTGTTAGTATGAATTCTTTGAATATCCATGATGCTAATGATATGCAATGCCATAAGCTTGGGGATGCTATGTTTGATGAAGATAATAATTTGCGCTCAGGAAAACAATTCTGATTTTTAACAGAAGCGTGATAAAATGTTGATTATTTTTGTAGAAGATTAATAGATTGCCTAGGTTTTCCTATTTTTTCAGAATTTTTGGAGTAGCAGAAGTATGGTTGGAGTACATATTACTACAGACTGTTCTGTTTTTGACAGATTCTGTTTTCAATGCATAGTTTGCTTATTTTCTAATTTCTGTGGCTTATATTGCTCAATATAAATTGTGGAAATGATATGCTACAGAAGGCTTTGTGTGAGAACAATTATGAATCTTGTCTTTGACAGTACCAAAAGTGAAATGGTTTGCTCTTTATCATACTAACCTACCTCACAAAGTTTCGTTAAGTTTTGTGTGATTGAAGTTTTCAAGTTTTGGGTGAGATGTCGAAATGAGGAGAATAAGGAGTGACAAGACCCTAATCTTGGGGATGCCCAAGGCACCCCAAGGTAATATTCAAGGAAGATCCAAGCAACTAAGCTTGAGGATGCCTTCCGTTTGTGCTCCGTTTTATCAATTGCTACCTTGCTGTTTTTTATTGTTCTTATTACAAAAATCAGTATCTACTATCCATATTGCACTTGTATCACCATCTCTTCACCGAACTAGTGCACCTATACAAATTACCATTGTATTTGGTGTGTTGGGGACACAAGAGACTCTTTGTTATTTGATTGCAGGGTTGCTTGAGAGTGACCATCTTTATCCTACACCTCCCACAGATTGATAAACCTTAGGCCGCGCTTGGTATGGATGCAATCTTATACATGTGTATATAACTTACAGGTGTAAATTACCGACCCAGAGCTATTTCCAACTGGAAACTAAGACGATGGGCGGACACCTGTATTTTTTATACGAGTGTGTTTAGAAGGAAAACGACATTCCAAACAAGGCCTTAGGCCATCCACTTGAGGGAAAATTGCTACTGTCCTACAAAACTCTGCGCTTGGAGGCCCAACACGCGTCTACAAGAATAAAGTTGCGTAGTAGACATCAAGTGGCACCATAACCAGCCTCGTAGGCATAACCCGCCGCGTGCTGATAACAATGATCAAGCTTTGGTCGATCAGGGCAGGGCGCGTCGAGAGGCTGAGCTGGCGGCTCAGTTGGCGGCTCAACAACAATCTACCCATCGGTGTCTGTGGAGGCAGGAGTAACCTCTAGAACCCTTGGTGTGCCGTGCTTAGTGCCGGGCTTTACGTAATGAGCGCTTGCCCAAGGATTTTAAGGGCCCCGCAAGGTGCCTAATTACACGGTGGACCAGCCCCCAGAGGCCTGGATTGAGAGCTATGAGATGGCCATGAAGATGTTCGACGTTAGTGATGCTGCGTGTGCTAAATACTTCACCATGATGTTGGATGGGTCGGCGCGCACTCGGCTAAAAGGATTGCCACCTAACTCAATCAGGTCATGGGGTGAATTGAAGATGCGTTTTATACAAAATTTTAAAGACACGTGCAAACAACCTATGTCGATTCTTGATTTAGACTCTTGTGTCCAGGGTGAGGGCGAATAAACAACCAATTGGGTGCGCCGGATCTCGGCCGTTATCCACTCATCAGACATTATCAATGCCGGTTCAGCCGTCCTGATGTTGAAAAGAATTCCAGTTCCTTCCCCTTAAGCAGAACCTGGGGTGGCTTAAGCGCCACTGCAATGATATGGGAGAGCTCATGGCGGCTCTTGTCAAATACGCCGACTCTGATAGTACTAAGGACCCCGAGTCTGATGAGGAGAAGGCAGGCAAGGGGAAGAAGAATGGCAATGCAAAGGGACAACGATATAATACGACGGGTCAAGGTAACAATGGTAAGCGCAAGCAGATGGGCGGCGGTTTAGATTTTGTAGCTAATACCAACACACAGAGTAATAATCAGCATCGCAATGGGAAATCGTCAACACCCCGGTATGGCGGGTCAAAGTTCAACCTTGAGGCAATGATGAATCAGCCTTGCCCAAAGCACGGTACGCAAGAGAAGTCGGCCAGTCATATGTAGAAAGATTGCTTCATCATGAGGGAGTACAGAAATTCCATCTTTTTCCGGAACAATCATGGCCCGCATGGCGGGTCAGGCTCCGGCTCTCACGGACCTGGCTTTGCAAGTGGCGGCTCAAGCTCCGGTTTTTAGGGCCAAGGCAACCAAGGTGGTTTTAATCAGCAACCTAGTCAAGGGAATCAACAGCATCAGATCGGTTATCGGAGTAATCCGAAGCAGCTGAATAGTGGTCAATATCATGTGTTTACCACGAGCTTATGCAAACGAGACCAGAAGATTCATAAACGGGCGGTGAATGCGGTTGAGCCGGCAGTCCCTAGATACTTGCAATGGTCTGAACATCCTATTGTATGGAGCCGTGAGGATCACCCGCCCCGGGTTGACAATCAAGGTTAGTTGGCTTTGATGGTTGCCCCTCGGGTTGGAGGGTAACCCTAGACGTCGAGGAGTTCCCACTTGCCATGACGTTGAGTGACGAGGTCTGTTATCTCCCGACTTTTATCACCCGGAGAACACCCCCAAATCTTGGATTAGAGAGGGGTCCAATCCGTCTTCGGAGAGAAAGATGAGTTCACGTCGGCAATTGCCTCAAAGGGTAGAAACCTTAAAGGGTACGGGTCGTCTAATTGGGCTTTGGATCTTTGGTACTACTCAATTTCCTCCTCTAACAGTGCAGACACATTTACATAACTAGATACCCTGCGTGTTGCTGCAGGAATTAGCTGCACTATATTTCAATGAGATTTGATTGTGTGGAATATGAACATTTAGATTATTAACATGTGAATTAAAATTAAAATACATACGACTTATTATATATGATTATGTATATAGTTGTAAACAGTTATTTAATATAGTAGACGTAGCTCTAGCTAGACCGATGGTAAAACCTTTTTATTTCATCCTAATAAAGTCAGGTATACATAGCGTCCATGCCCATTTTTGCAGCAAAGTTGTGGTTCTTTCATTGTCAAATAGACATATGTTGCTTTATTACAAATAGAAATACAAGTTCACATCCGTGCACATCAAAGTTTACAATGATTTTTTATATAAATGCAAATGGACAACGCATTTTGTACGTAGAAATCTAGTCACACTGATGGAAGAAAAAAACACAAGTCCACTGCGACTAGCCATGAGCTTTTACAAAAAAATATCATCACCATCAATTAGTGCGCTCTTACTATCCACAAGTGTGCTTTTACGTTGGATTTGATGGTCAAATGCTGCTAGTAAAACTTTGTAGCCCATTACTATGTCCTATCCATTTTTTACCCTTGATTAGGAGGCAACCCAGGTAGCGCACGGGGAGTTGCTTTTCTTATTTGAGTTGTCGGTTGTGTGGGGAGTGCGCGCCGGCCGGAGCGCAGAACAAGTGATTTTACGCTCAGGCTTAGTTTAGCGTGTGTATATATACATACAATGCATACAAACAATTTATTGATTTGCTGATTTCGCGCTCAGGCTTAGTTTAGCGTTTGTATGCATTGTGATTCGCACCCTTGAGTGGATAAGGTTCCCAATTATTGATTTGCTCAAGGTCAAAAAAATTATTGATTTGCTGATTTTCGCCATGACCAAAGTGGATATGTGAGATGAACCTTTACGCATAGAGCCTCCTGAAATGGCAGCCTAGTGTCTGCGTTTTCAGGCTTGGTCAGAGCAAGGTTGCAGAAAACTTTTGAAGGTGATGGGCATGACCAGTAGCTACTTTGGGCAACCATTAAAATATATGCTGGGGTGTCATCTACTAAAGGTTCCATCAACCAGCATGCTAGTTTGGATATTTAAAACCTGGCACTTCCATCCTGCATTAGATACAATTCAGCATTGTTTCCATCCGGTGGATTAACTAGAAGTTGGCACCCAAATCAACAGTTTGAATTAACTGTCGTTGTTTATTAGGATGCTTGAATCCAAGTACATTCAGGCAATGTGCCAATTCGTACAGTCGGGTAAGTGGTGTTGTAGCAGCTATGTTCATTTGTTTGCATCACCCTGAATCAAAATCGCTTCAAAATACACGTACGATGTTGACTAATACTCCCTCTATAAACAAATATAAAAGCGTTTAGATAACTAAAATAATGATCTAAACACTTTTATATTTCTTTACGGAGGGAGTACATTGTAGTGAACGGCTCTATACAGAGGCAGAATTCTGCCCTGCGCATTGCGTCGGTAGAACTAAAGCATGCTGCCATGGGAGAGGATTTTCTACCATGCATGCATGTTTTCTTATTCTTCTTATGTGGGCCCATGGATATCATATATACAGTGTCTCTAGTCACTAAGTTTCATTCAAACAAATAGATGCCTGATGTATTTTGGAAGAGAACTTTTTTTTTACTTTCTATTTACACAAATGTGCTTTTTCCGGCAAGATCTATTGAATATATATTTTGAAATTACTTTTTTGACGACTAAATCATCAGGTTTCAAACTTGTTTCATCGAAAATCATTAATTCCATACAAGAAAATCAATAATGTGACAAGGTCGTTGAAACAAACAAAAAATCTTGAACGTATTTAGACAAGATTTAAAAATTGAGTCTTCAAACATGGTGACACATTATGAAACTATAACCCACAAAAAAAAGATTATGAAACTAAATAATATTATGTAACATGGTAAAACATTATGCAACTATCAACAACTAGTTTTACTGTGAATGACTGGCCGATATGACCATTGATGAAATACAGGTGCTGGACTGAGCAATACTAATAAAATATGTATACATGAATGTGAATCTCCAACAAAATCAAGGGCCAACACATGCACAGGAGATCCCGTGCATAGTAGATATGCTTTTCTCATGCTGCCATGTCTTGTCTTTGCGGTATTGTGAGTTTGTGACAAACCACCGAATGGGCCGGCCTATTAAGCAGAGAAAAGCTTGATATAGGAGCCATTTCGTGCGCACCAAAGACTGTCAAATTTTTGCGTACGTCTCGGGCCAGGCCCCTAGCAGCGTGTAGGAGGCAGTGGAAGACACGGCCCTCTTGGTTTTTACCGGCAGGCATCCCACATGCATGGGCGTGGAGCCGTGGACGGCTCAGTATCTGCAAACGTAGAAAATTATCACTGTCATGCTCAACTTTATAAATGATGACGGATATTTTGAGTGGTTGGATGCAACAAGGTGTTGTACTACTTTTTATGCACGGCGGCTTGCTGTCTTCACATACGGGCAAACTTGGTAATGAACATTTAAAAGCCGACGAATGTTTGTGTGATCTGAAAACAAATGGACTAATCTTGTTATCTCGTCTAGCATCCATAGATTTGCAACCTACTGTAATAACACCATTTTTCGGCCAACAAAAAAAATCGTTTTACTAAATTATAAGAGAAGGTCAGATTAGATCTCCTCTCGAGTCGCTCCTCCCCCGAGCGGCTCCGTAGGCGCCCTCCTCAACCCTAGAACTCCCCCCTCCCGATCCCGGTTCCATAGGCCACCGATGCTGCCGATCGGTGGCGGTTGCTGTTCTGGGGTGCTGGTCCTATGGGGCCTTAGCACGACGACTTCCCGACTGTCTACTACAACAAGTTGTGTCCGGCTCCGATGATGGAGGGACGATGACGGCGGCGCGCCTTCGGCTCGCTTCGGTGCTTGTAGTCGTCGCTAGGTGGTCTACGGATCTGGATGTAATTTTTATTTCTGGTGTTCGTTGTACTGCCATGATTGAAGATGAATAGATTGGAAGTTCTTTCGCAAAAAAAAGACAGAGAGCAGGAGAAGCGCTCCATGGGCGGAGGTGGGGTGTTGGCTGGGCGTGCAGGGCGGCGCAGCCATGCCGACCATGGCCTGATATTCTTCGGCGGAAGGGTGATGTAGAGGTGTCGGCGGGCCGCCAGCTGCCGTGTGCTCCGATCTGATCTGGGTCTCAGGGTGGATTGAGGCCAATGTGGACATGCGGGGCTGCCATGTTCTCTACGGCCAGTTCGGCAGGAAGGTGACGGTGGTTTGGCCCTGTTGATCTTCGAGTGCCAAGTTGTCGATCTGCTTCATGCTGGCCTCCTCGATCTAGACGTCGACGAGTTCCAGTCTTTCTCTTGGAGATTTCCGCTGATTGGTGCATAGTGCCACTGAATATCTAGCTAGATCGAAATCGATCCGGTCGTGTGCTCCCTTATCTTCATCTAGTGAGACTTCATGAAGGCGCGGTGCAAACCTTTTACTTTCTTGTCGGTGCCGTGAGACATGTCTAAATATAGATTTCCATGGTATTGACAGAGATGGAGAAATCCGTAGTGGCCGCGATATTAATATGTTCTATTTATCAAAAAACTAAGAGAGTTATAATGTTTAACATCGGCTAAAGCCTACAAATCTACATCAGGGTATGTGATTGTACTAAAAGGTGTGTGCGTAAATGTGGACACAAAACGTCGCACGCCCCGAATGCGTCCACGGACAGTGACCGGACGGCACCAAATAGTTACGGATAGGCGCTTTATGGGGCACGATGCACCGCCATCTCCTATGCACTTATATTCCTAGTCAGATCATATCGATCACGGTGACATCGATGTTGGACGTGATCGGGCGTTGCCGCATGGCGGGGTGCGACTCTCCCATCACAGACTCCACCGCGAGAGCTTCCGCGGCCTCCCCCGCCATGTACCGTTCACGACAGGCACGCCTTGCGTCAGGAGCGTACTGGCAGGTTTGGGCTGCGTTTTGGCCAAGGGGACCAGAGACATTCAGTGGGAGCATCAGGTGGATATTCAACTGGAGCGGTTCGACGAGGGCGGTGACCATATCAAAAGCATTAGCACCTAGACACACGCAAAGAAGAGAGAGAGAGAGAGAGAGAGAGAGTATGGATTGTCGGGGAAAAGGGTGCGGTGGTTATTGTAATCAATTGGAAAACTGACATGACACGTTGTGAATGGGTTATGGAGTCAATTGGAAAACTGACATGGCATTACAACACAACACCATCATCCGGGAAACCTGCACAGTGTGGGAGGGTATAGGTAGGTGCAACGTCATCAGTATATGAATGGTTCATATGCAAGAGGGTGCCCCTGCGGCTATGAATGGCTCCGACAAATGTAAAATGGAGGTTCTTGTGTAAGGTAAGCAGTGATGGTGTATGTAGCTATCTATTTCTCCCTCCCTCTCTCTCTGTCATGCTTTAACATCTGATTTAGAGCACACGGATCTCTAAAAAACTTACACGGGGTGTGAATGGCGTCGGTGGGTGCAATGACCACCTTATAGATAATGTGCTCGTGCACAAAAAAAGGATGCCTTCGGGTGGATATGCACGGTTCCGACAGTGTAAAACAGAGGTTCTTACGCAACGACCAACTTATAGAGAAGGCTCTCGTGCACCAAAAAAGGGGTGCCCTTGGGTGGATATGCACGGTTTCGACAATGTGAAAAGGAGGTTATGTGCAATGACCAACTTATAGAGAAGGCTCTCGTGCATAAAAAGGGTGCTCTTAGGTGGGTGTGCATGGTTCCGACAATGTAAAACACAGGTTCTTGTGTAAGCGTTGTGATGATGGTATATCTAGCTATCTACTGCTCCATCCCTCTCTAGTAATTTAACATCTAATTTAAAGAATATGCATCATAAAAAACTTACACGGGGTCGAATGGTCTCGGTGGGTGCAACGTCTGCCTTATAGTGATGACGGTGGGTGCAACGTCCACTACAAAGAAAGGGTGCGGTGGTTATGTGTAATCTAACGATGTGATGTCACATTGTGAATGGGTTATGGAATCAACTAGAAACTAACATGGATTTACAATGTAAAACTAAGGTTCTTGTGCAACAACCAACTTAAATAGAAGGCTCGTGCACAAAAAAAGGGTGCCCTTGCATGGATATGCACAGTTCCAACAATGTAAAATGGAGGTTCTTGTGCAACAACCAACTTATAGAGAAGGCTCTTGTGCACAAAAAAAGGGTGCCCTCTGATGGATATGAACGGTTCCGACAATGTAGTTCTTGTGTAATGACCAACTTATAAAGAAGGCTCTCGTGCACAAAAGAAGGTTGCCCTTGGGTGGATATGCACGGTTCCAACAATGTGAAACTGAGTTTTTTGTGCAACGACCAACTTATAGAGAAGGCTCTCATGCACACAAAAAAGGGTGCCCTCACGTGGGTGTGCATGGTTCCGACAATGTAAAATGGAGGTTTTTGTGTAAAAGTTGTGGTGATGCTATATCTAGGTATATATCGCTCCATCCCTAGTCCTTTAACATTTGATTTAACGGGCACACATCGTAAAAAACTTAGATGGGAGTTGAATGGTCTCGGTGGGTGCAATGTCCGCCTTATAGTGATGACAGTGGGCTGGCCTGCACCTCAAACCGTCCCCAAAAGTCCGGGTTGACCGGCACCCCTCAGCAGAGGCCTTCAAACATTGACAAGTACCCAAGTTATTGAAACGAGTAGCGAGGAGGCACCGGGATTTCTAATATGAATCTTGTTGGGAGAAACTGCAGGAAGAAAGACGAGGGTAATAGGACAACGCTAATCGTGGGAGACTTTTCTTAGAGAGAAGCTACTCACGGCCTCACGGGAGATGGTGCTTAACGCTAAGGCCTGGTTGGAGGAGGGCTTGATTGAGCTGTCTTACGGGCCTTTTCACCATGGTGGTATGCAATAGTCTCAGCCAGCTCGGCTTCGCTATGGAAGAAACGAAAGCGAGCATTGAAATCATTCAACTCTTAGAGCAACTCTAACGCGCTGACCCAAACGAATGGCGCTTTTGTCCGTTTGGGTCGGCCACCCGCTCGGCGTCCGCCCTATTTAACATTTCTAATGTGGTTGAAAATATGTCTAGCCTTACGGAAACGCCGCTGGAATTTCTGATGTTTGAACAGCGGGTTCATTGTGTCCAAGTAGTCCTTCCAAAGACGGAAATTGTGGAAAAAGAACTTGTCGGCGGAGTCCATTTTGTACCTTGGCAAACTGTCGGACAGCTTGCGGGCGTCGACAAAGGAGATGGCCGGTGAAGGGACGCGCACCTCCCTCGGACCAAGTGGCTGGGCTGGAGACATCCGACGAGCGTGCCGGCGTCAGGACGAAGGAGCTGGCCGGGGGGGGGGGGGGGGTGAGGCGGCTTCCTGCTCGCGGCGGCGTCAGGAGGTGGGGGCGGGAAGCTTCGGTGCCCCGGCGGCGAGACGGTGGTGGCAGCGAGGTGGCGACGTTGGGGGAGGCGTGTCGGCACCGGCTGCTGGCAGAGACACCGACAAAATGGGCGGTGACGACGACGCGGCGGAGGCATGCGAGGGTTTGCTGCCGATATGAGGTGGGAGAGGATGGTCAATGTGGCCACCGGCTAGCGGGCTAGGGGGAGTAGGCGGGCGCCGCACCGACGCAAATGAGATTCAAAAATCGGCCGGGAATGGGTCGGCAAGCAGACGAAAAGCAGACGCACGTCCATTTGAGTTGATGTGTTGGGTCGACTTTTCTGTCCGCCGCGAATCAAAACGGACGCGCGCGAACAAAATGGGTTGTCGCGTTAAAGTTGCTGCGACTTCGGTTCAGAGGCCCCCCACTGTTCTCCGCAGTTTTGCCAGCTGCCAGACATGTCCAGCAGTACCTCCACCTCGTCTTGATTCGCGAGCGGCAGGAGACCTCTCCGTCTCTCCCCCACGACGAGAACCCCCTGGACTACGAAGCCTGCTGTTTTTTGCAGTTGCGGTGCCAAGCAGCCCGCCTGACTTCATGGACATACGCCAACCCCAGCCGGAGATACCTGTCTTGCTCACGGGCGACGGTAAGCCACCGTCCATCTTTTTCCTAACGCGGGTCTTGGTTAATGGGTGACGACGCGTGTGAAAAGTTGAGCTTTGTAATGAATGCAGGTTTGTCGCCGTGCGTGTACTGGCTTGATCCAAGCCGATTACATGCGCGAGTTTTTTGTGGATCTGTGTGACCGGATCCGTGTGCTGGAGGAGGAGAACGACCCGCTCCGCAGTTGGCCTTTACATGCACACATCGTTGTTTTCTTGGTGGTGCTCTTCGCTGTAGCTGCCTTTTCCTGAGCGTGTCGGTCAGTTGATCTATCGATTCTAATTGTTTGTGTGTTTGCTCCAAGTTTTTAGCGGGTCATGGCTGCTCGTGAGTGGGAACAGGGACCGCTTCAAGATTTCGCTACAAACAAACGTGAAAAGCAGCGCAGACAGAATAGGCCAGTCAAACTCTGATCCCAGTATTCCAGGAATTAGGCCACGGGTCGTTCGTTTTGGGAGGCGAGCGTTGACTGTTTCCATTCATGGTGATCAAGACATGCACGGCTTGATCCATATACAACAATAGATTAAACTAGCAGGGACCCTCAACTTACAAGAAATATGTACCTAAATCCTGGAATGACTCTAAGGGCATCTCTAGTCGCGCTCCCAGAAAGGCCTCCCCAGACGATTTTTTCGCGCCGGCGTCGAAAAAACGGCCCAGTCGCGCCCCTAGGAGCCTGATTTTCGCCGGTCTGGGCCGAAAACAGCGCTGGCAGACCCAGGCCGAACCCGGCGCGCTGGGGGGCGCCCGGGGGCGCCGGGGCGAGCTGTTTTGGCGCGAAAAAGCCGCGGGCTAGCCGCGTCAGTGACACGGCGCCTCGTCTTCCCCCAACGGCCTCGGTTCCCGCGAGCAATCAATGGCAAGGCTGACGCCGGTCAGCCTTGCCATTGATTCCTCACGGGCGGCGCGTCACGGGACGGCGCACCGACGCCTCCCCTTCCTCACACGCGTACACACGGGCGCGGCGCGGCTATATAGCCGGTGGCCTCCACTTGCCTGTGCCCACACCAGCTCCGCCCCTCGCCGCCGCCCAGCCCCTCCCTCTCCCTACCTCTCCCGAGCGCCGCCGCCCAGCCCCTCTCTCTACCTCTCTACCTCTCCCGAACCCGTCGCCATGGCAGAACGCTTCCCGGGAGACGAGGCGGCGGCCAACGGCTTTGGCCGCCGTTCGCTCCGCGAACAGGAGTCCTGGCTCCTGTTCCAGGCGAACATCCCGGCGCCGCCGGACATGCGCGCCGGGCCGACGGGGTGGAGACTCAGCGCCGGGGGAGTGCCCATTCCCCCGTTGCCCGACGCTGTGGCGAAGCCGAATTACTTTGCCGAGGAAGTCGAGGCCGTGCGCGCCTCCCTCTCCGACGCCCAACTCTCCCTCCCCCAGTACGCCGCCGACAACCACGCGGCTTGGGCGGCGTATTTCGAGCGCCGCCAGCAGCAGCGCTTGGCGTCCACCAACGGCGCGAGGGTGGTCGGCGGCCGGCAGAACAGCGAGGGGCGCCACCTGTGGTGGGGCGTCCCCGGCCGCACACTCGAGGGCGTGCTGACGTACCTTGAGGGCGGCAATGACCCGCCATTGGCATACCCGGCGAGGGTGGCCGCCCCGGCGCAGCACCGGCGCGCCGGACCATGGGCGCCAAGGAGGTTCGGGTCCTCCTCCTCTTCTTCCTCCTCCCGATCTTCATCGCATTCCTCCGGCACTCCGTCCCTGCTCGGTGTCAAGGCCGAGCCCGCGGCGGAGACGCTGCTCGGCCGACGCACTCGCAGCGCCGGCATCGTCATCAATGAGGGCGGCCGGCGCGCCTACTCGTCGGCTCCTCCTCCGCTCTTCGTCAAGCCAAAGACGGAGCCGGGGCTCGCGCCGGTGAAGACGGAGCCGGGGCTTGCGCCGGTCAAGAAGGAGAAGGAGCCGGCCGCGTCGGTGACGACGGAGCTCGATGACGACGACGCGGCCCTGGAATGGGCACGCAGGGACTCCATAGCGATGGAGAAGGAGCGCCTGGAGAAGGCAAAGGAGCGCCAGCGCGCCGCCCTGCTTCGCTTCGCGGAGCGTCGATGCGGCCGCGACGAATGCGGAGTCGTCGTCATCTACGACAGCGATGACGATGCGCCGCCACCAGTCCGCCATGGCGATGCCGGGCAGGGGTCTAGCAGGGGCGCCCGCGTCAAGGAGGAGAAGGCCGACGACGACGATGGCGGCGACGGCGGCGACTTCAGCCAGTTTTTTATTTAGATTAGTTTATGTATATGTGCTATGTAATGAAAATCCGCGAACTTCGCCGAAATGTGCCGAAATTTATCGTGTTTGGCCGAAATTTATCGTGTTTAAGCCAAACTTCGCCGAACTTCTTTTATTTTAAAACGTGCCTGGGGGCGGCGGCTGGGGACCAACTCGCCCCCAGGCCCAATTTTTGCGCCGGCTCACCCCCAGGCGGCGATTTTAGGCGCCCCCTGGGGGGCCAACGGCTGGAGATGCCCTAATGTTGCACCTAAAGCATGACCCAGATCCTCCCATGCTCAAAGTCATATATGTTATATCTGAGTGATTGACAAAAAACTACCAGTTTAGGGGTTTGCGTCCCACAGAACTACCACTTTTTTAAAAGTGGCCGAAAACTACCAAAAAACGTAAAAACATGACTAAAAACTACCAGGTTGACTGAATGGTGGTTTTGACCGTTTTAACCGCGATTCTGACGTGAGTGGCCCATGTGCCAGGCTGGCGGCCCGCCTAACGGCTAACGGCGCGCGCGCGGCCGTTAGAGCCGCTCGTCGGTCGCACCTGGTCGGGACCAGGTCATAACCTGGCCGACCGGGCCGCTCGTCCCCACCAGCTCTCTCACTCTCCCCCGAGCTCCTAGCCCTAGCCGTCGGCAGCCATGGCGGCTGTGGATGCAAACTCCGGCGGCGATTCAGGCATACCTCCTGGCGGCAGCGCGGCGCAGCAGCATTCTCAGTCCAAATCTAATCCTTCCGCTAGCGGCGCGCAGCAGAGGTTGGATTGGTCGGCGCCGGTGCGACCACCGTCGACGACAAGAAGCAGAGCTCCAGGTCGGCGGAAGCTTCCTTGTTCTGCTAGCGGCGGCAGGTACGGCCTAGTTTTTTGCATGGTTGTGATATTCAGAGATTCAGAGAATCGGTAATTTAGGCTAGTTTTTTGCATGGTTAGATTCAGTTATGGTCATCTTGGAAATTGTTAGTATTGTGCATACTTTGTTGTGTAAGAAACTGAAAAAAGCAGTTTGACAGAAACTCAATATTGTGCCTACTTAGTGTTGGGGAACGTTGCAGAAAATTAAAATTTTTCCTACGGTTTCACCAAGATCCATCTATGAGTTCATCTAAGCAACGAGTCAAGGGAGAGAGTTAGCATCTACATACCACTTGTAGATCGCGTGCGGAAGCTTGCAAGGTGATGATGTAGTCGTACTCGACGTGATTCGAATCACCGATGACCAAGTGCTGAACGGACAGCACCTCCGCGTTCAACACACGTACGGGACGGGAGACGTCTCCTCCTTCTTGAACCAGCAAGGGGAAGGAGAGGTTGAGGAAGACAGCTCCATCGGCAGCACGACGGCGTGGTGATGGTGGAGAGGCAGTACTCCGACAGGGCTTCGCCAAGCACACAACGGAGGAGGAGAGGTGTTGGGGAGGGGAGGGCTGCGCCTTGGAGGGTGGTGCGGCTGCCCTCCCCTCACCCCTCTATTTATAGGGGGAAGGGAGAAGGGGGATGGCCCCCTAGAACCCATCTAGGGGGGGGGGGTGCGGCGGCCTAGGGGAGAGGGGAGAGGGTGGCTTGCCCCCCAAGCCAGGGGGGCCGCCCCCTCTAGGGTCCCCCCCTCAACCCTAGGCGCATGGGCCCAAGGGAGGGGGTGCGGCCAGCCCACCAGGGGCTGGCTCCCTGCCCCACGCAGCCCATGTGGCCCCCCGGGAGGGGTGGCCCCTCCCGGTGGACCCCCGGAACTCTTCCGGTGGCCCCGGTACAATACCGGTATGACCCCGAAACTTCCCGGTGTCTGTTTGACAACTTCCCATATATAAATCTTTACCTCCGGACCCTTCCGGAGCTCCTCGTGACGTCCAGGATCCCATCCGGGACTCCGAACAACATTCGGTAGTCACATACTAGTCTTCCTAATAACCCTAGCGTCACCGAACCTTAAGTGTGTAGACCCTACGGGTTCGGGAGACATGCAGACATGACCGAGACGCTCTCAGTCAATAACCAACTGCGGGATCTGGATACCCATGATGGCTCCCACATGCTCCTCGATGTTGTCATCGGATGAACCACGATGTCGAGGATTCGATCAAACCCTGTATGCAATTCCCTTTGTCAATCGATATGTTACTTGCCCGAGACTCGATCGTCGGTATCCCAATACCTTGTTCAGTCTCGTTACCGGCAAGTCACTTTACTCGTACCGTAATGCATGATCCCGTGTCCAACACCTTGGTCACATTGAGCTCATTATGATGATGCATTACCGAGTGGGCCCAGAGATACCTCTCCGTCATACGGAGTGACAAATCCCAGTCTCGATCCGTGTCAACCCAACAGATACTTTCGGAGATACCTGTAATGCACCTTTATAGTCACCCAGTTACGTTGTGACGTTTGATACACCCAAGGCACTCTTACGGTATTCGGGAGTTACACGATCTCATGGTCGAAGGAAGAGATACTTGACACAGGCAAAGCTCTAGCAAAACGAACTACACGATCTTTTATGCTATGCTTAGGATTGGGTCTTGTCCATCACATCATTCTCCTAATGATGTGATCCCGTTATCAACGACATTCAATGTCCATAGTCAGGAAACCATGACTATCTGTTGATCACAACGAGCTAGTCAACTAGAGGCTCACCAGGGACATATTGTGGTCTAAGTATTCACACGTGTATTACGATTTCCGGATAATACAGTTATAGCATGAATAAAAGACATTTATCATGAACATTGAAATATAATAATACTTTTATTATTGCCTCTAGGGCATATTTCCAACAGTCTCCCACTTGCACTAGAGTCACCAATCTAGTTACATTGTGATGAATCGAACACCCATAGAGTTCTGGTGTTGATCATGTTTTGCACGCGAGAGAGGTTTAGTCAGCGGATCTGCGACATTCAGATCCGTGTGCACTTTGCAAATCTCTATGTCTCCATCTTGAACATTTTCACGGATGGAGTTGAAACGACGCTTGATGTGCCTGGTCTTCTTGTGAAACCTGGGCTCCTTGGCGAGGGCAATAGCTCCAGTGTTGTCACAGAAGAGTTTGATCGGCCCCGACGCATTGGGTATGACTCCTAGGTCGGTGATGAACTCCTTCACCCAAATCACTTCATGCGCTGCCTCCGAGGCTGCCATGTACTCCGCTTCACACGTAGATCCCGCCACGACGCTCTGCTTGCAGCTGCACCAGCTTACTGCTCCACCATTCAACATATACACGTATCCGGTTTGTGACTTAGAGTCATCCAGATCTGAGTCGAAGCTAGCGTCGACGTAACCCTTTACGACGAGCTCTTCGTCTCTTCCATAAACGAGAAACATGTCCTTCGTCCTTTTCAGGTACTTCAGGATATTCTTGACCGCTGTCCAGTGTTCCTTGCCGGGATTACTTTGGTATCTTGCTACCAAACTTACGGCAAGGTTTACATCGGGTTTGCTACACAGCATGGCATACATAATAGATCCTATGGCTGAAGCATAGGGGATGACACTCATCTCTTCTTTATCTTTTGCCGTGGTCGGTGACTGAGCCGAGCTCAATCTCACACCTTGTAACATAGGCAAGAACCCCTTCTTGGACTGATCCATTTTGAACCTCTTCAAAATCTTATCAAGGTATGTGCTTTGTGAAAGACCTATGAGGCGTCTCGATCTATCTCTATAGATCTTGATGCCTAATATATAAGCAGCTTCTCCAAGGTCCTTCATTGAAAAACACTTATTCAAGTAGGCCTTAATGCTGTCCAGAAATTCTATATTATTTCCCATCAAGAGTATGTCATCTACATATAATATGAGAAATGCTACAGAGCTCCCACTCACTTTCTTGTAAACGCAGGCTTCTCCATAAGTCTGCATAAACCCAAACGCTTTGATCATCTCATCAAAGCGAATGTTCCAACTCCGAGATGCTTGCACCAGTCCATAAATGGATCGCTGGAGCTTGCATACTTTGTTGGGGATATACATAACAGGTAGGCCCACGTAGGGTCGAAATATCATGAAGCATGGGGTCCACACAACATGTGGGTCCAGGTCAATTTCATACAGACACACTATCCACTCGGACAAGCAGCATACTATCCACTCGACCAAGCAACATACCATCCACTCGGATGACGGTTCACCACTCGACCGTACGACTCACTCGGATATACAAAGACCAGCAGGCAGCAAGGCAGTCGGCATCTTTCTAATAGTGAGGGCTTAATAGCGGGCTGGCATTATGGCATTCATACCCCACTTTGTAACATAGGAGGTGAGGGGGTGGCGCACTCTATATAAGCCACCCCCACCACTAGACTTGGGGGGTTCTTTTCTTCCACCTCTCTCTCTTTTCACCATTAGTCTCATGACTTAGCTCAGGCATGGGGATCCGTTCCTCTCTTCCACACACACACATTGTAATCTCCGGATATATACTCAGATAAAACAAAGCCTCTCCGGAGCACGAGACGTAGGGTTGTTATCTCCACCGTGAGAGGCCCGAACTCGTTAAAACCACCGTGTCACCCATATGCATCTCGATAGATCATGCTCTGTTATCCTACCCCTATTCTACTGTCAGACTTAGAACCACGACAGTTGGCGCCCACCGTGGGGCGTGGCGTCTATCGAGCCATGATGCATATGGTTTTTCATTCATCTTTTTTCGTGTTCATGTAGTTCATACAAACAATTGAAGCACCGCAAAGGCTGAGGAGAAGATACATCTTCACCCGACAATGCGAGCGTGCATGACCATTCACAAACGTGTCTGATCAGGCGATTTACTTCTACTCTTCAAGGGCCGGTACCGCTGGAGACTCGCCGCCGCCTGGCGGTGTGCGGCTCCTCTTCGCCGAGCGCTCCGAGGGTGAGGTGAATCGCCCGCTCGACCGGACCAGCTGGGGCGGCCACCAGCGCACCTCCGCTTCCACTTCTCCGTCGAGCTCAGCCCAACCGTCTGCTGGCTGCGGCGTCCGCAAGCGTTCAGCAGTCACTCCGGTGACGTGGGTGCTCGGCTGCTCCCCGACCCCCAGGCCTCGGGCGCGTCCGTCCATGCCGGATTTACGCGCCGGATCGGCACCTCTGGCGGTGTTTCCGAGCCCCCCCGCTGCAGTTGGCGTTCGGGGGCAGGGAACCAACCCTGTCAGTCCCGCTCGCCTGTATGGGCGCTAGCCGCATGCGAGCGCAGCCCACCGGCGCCGGGCCGCCTCCCCGTCATATAGAAAAAGGAAACAGAGGAACGTGGGTTGATCGTTTCGCTAAGGTAATTGCCTCATTAAAGGGCTCATCAGGTGAGTATTTTCAGCATCAATTACTTATTTACTGCTGCCAAAACTAATGCGCTCATTTGGCTACTTCCGCTCTTACCGCGGCAGTTATTAGTGCACGCACGCATGCACTATAACCACCGGACTTTAAGTCCCTCCAAAAGGCCTCAACTCAGGGGCGTTTTTGATCATCAATAGATATTCGTAGCTATACTTGCTATATTAATTTGCAGGTCGCTCGTCCGGACAACACAACAATTCACTCGACCGGACAGCACATCAATTCACTCGGATGAACATATATCTCACGCGGGCGAGTAACACGATGACATGTTAACTCGTATGAAGTTTGCATCTACACGACTAACATGCAGGCACTTGGTCAGTCATGTGATCCGCCTCGCGCGTCGCCACTCTGCAGGACGGGTCTACTATACTCGGCCACCCCGCGCATCGCTACTCTGCGGGACGCGTCTACGTCACTCGGACGCCTCGCTCGTCGCCACTGCGGCACGCGCCTCTACTTCACCAGGACGCCCCGCGCATCGTCACTCCGGGCTACGCGTCTACATCATCCGGACGCTCCGCGCGTCGCCACTCTGCGGGACGCGTCTACGTCACTCGGACGCCTCGCTCGTCGCCACTGCAGCACGCGCCTCTACTTCACCAGGACACCCCGCGCATCGTCACTCCGGGCTACGCGTCTACATCATCCGTACGCTCCACGCGTCGCCACTCTGCGGGACGCGTCTACGTCACTCGGACGCCTCGCTCGTCGCCACTGCAGCACGCGCCTCTACTTCACCAGGATGCCCCGCGCATCGTCACTCCGCGGCACACGTCTACATCATCCGGACGCTCCGTGCGTCGCCACTCTGCGGGACGCGTCTACGTCACTCGGACGCCTCGCATCGGTTGGTCACCTCATCACCACTCGACCGCTCCAGGCCTCGTCAATCGGTTGGTCACCTCATCACCACTCGACCGCTCCGGGCCTCGTCAATCGGTTGGTCACCTCATCACCACTCGGTAACCCCGCGACACAGTTTTTACAATCTCATAAATGATTGTTATTCTTTTTATATGCTCTCAATCCCCCAGTGGGTGACTTAGTTGCGAATCCGTCTCGCCTAAGTTTCAAAAAATCCTACCGAGTGGAGAGCAACCATCCCACGCGGGGGCTTAGCTGCAGTCCAGTACTCGCCTAAGTTTCAAAAAAATCCTGCCGAGTGAAGAGCAACCCTCCCACTCGGGGGCTTAGCTGCAGTCCAGTACTCGCCTAAGTTTCAAAAAATCCTACCGAGTGGAGAGCAACCCTCCCACTCGGGGGCTTAGCTGCAGTCCAGTACTCGCCTAAGTTTCAAAAAATCCTACCGAGTGGAGAGCAACCCTCCCACTCGGGGGCTTAGCTGCAGTCCAGTACTCGCCTAAGTTTCAAAAAAAAATCCTACCGAGTGGAGAGCAACCCTCCCACTCGGGGGCTTAGCCGCAGTCCATTACTCGCCTAAGTTTAAAAACACGTTACAGGTTGGTCACCTCATAACCACTCGGCCGCCCCGTGCGTCGCCACAGGTTGGTCACCTCATAACCACTCGGCCGCCCCGTGCGTCGCCACCAGGTTGGTCACCTCATAACCACTCGGCCGCCCCGTGCGTCGCCACAGGTTGGTCACCTCATAACCACTCGGCCGCCCCGTGCGTCGCCACTCGGATGGTCACCTCATCACCACTCGGCCGCCCCGCGCGTCGCCACAGGTTGGTCACCTCATAACCACTCGGCCGCCCCGTGCGTCGCCACCAGGTTGGTCACCTCATAACCACTCGGCCGCCCCGTGCTTCGCCACCGGTTGGTCACCTCATAACCACTCGGCCGCCCCGTGCGTCGCCACAGGTTGGTCACCTCATAACCACTCGGCCGCCCCGTGCTTCGCCACAGGTTGGTCACCTCATAACCACTCGGCCGCCCCGTGCGTCGCCACCAGGTTGGTCACCTCATCACCACTCGGCCGCCCCGCGCGTCGCCACAGGTTGGTCACCTCATAACCACTCGGCCGCCCCGTGCGTCGCCACCAGGTTGGTCACCTCATAACCACTCGGCCGCCCCGTGCGTCGCCACAGGTTGGTCACCTCATAACCACTCGGCCGCCCCGTGCGTCGCCACCAGGTTGGTCACCTCATAACCACTCGGCCGCCCCGTGCGTTGCCACAGGTTGGTCACCTCATAACCACTCAGCCGCCCCGTGCGTCGCCACCAGGTTGGTCACCTCATAACCACTCGGCCGCCCCGTGCGTCGCCACAGGTTGGTCACCTCATAACCACTCGGCCGCCCCGTGCGTCGCCACTCGGATGGTCACCTCATCACCACTCGGCCGCCCCGCGCGTCGCCGCAGGTTGGTCACCTCATAACCACTCGGCCGCCCCGTGCGTCGCCACCAGGTTGGTCACCTCATAACCACTCGGCCGTCCCGTGCGTCGCCACTCGGTTGGTCACCTCATCACCACTCGGCCGCCCCGCGCGTCGCCACTAAGGTTGGTCACCTCATCACCACTCGGCCGTCCCGTCCATCGCCACTCGGTTGGTCACCTCATCACCACTCGGCCGCCCCCCGCGCCTTCAGACAGCTAAGTCACTTTACATTCTGTTATTTTCGTCTTCCCGAGTATTCCATAATTCACACATCACGTTCACTCGGAGGCCACGCCACCAAGTGTACCTCTACGCTCGGTTGCTTATTTTCACATACTTGCTTAGTACTGGTTATGTGACTCCCAAGTCCAACTTCCATTTTTTTGCATACATCATTTACGAACACCAGGTATCGTTCTTCATTTCGAGTTTGCATCGGTCCTCCTGGGCTGCAACTCAGTCGAAACACTACACTTCCATTTTATTTGAGCTAGTATCCCAATGAGTTCAGTCGGATCCGCCGCTTCGACAAGTTCGAACGGATCCTTCGGTCTTTCAGACTCTTGCTGGTTAACCAGCAAGCCCCTTGCACTCCCAGCGGGTGTCTATGGGTGTTATTCACACAAATTATTTCAGCACACATCAAATTTCCTCAAGAAATTATTGTGTTGACTTGTGCCATTTTTTACACAAGTTACGCGATCACTCGACAGCCTTACGCGCCAACTTCATCGCTGCTCGGACTCGGTCACCATACTGATCCTAGCGCACCACAACACTGACCTTGTCCCTCTGTTGACTTCAAACACGTCTGACCAACCCCTCTATGAAATTCTCTTCATTGTATCAATGATATAGACCTCGTCGGGCATGAGACAGATAAGTCCCTTTCATAATTAAACTTCACACTTCACTCTTTTGCGAGTTTGCCTCTTTCGAGCATCACTCGGAAGCTTCTCCTTATCTTTACCCAAATCCGACTCGATGAATTGCAAATCATCCATTCAAGACTATATTTCTCATATTCCGACATGTCCGTTCTCGAAGCCTGTAGTATGCTCGGGGGCTACGCCGCACTCGGAGGCTGCACCTCATTTGAAATGACACTCGCCTGAGTGGTCGAGTACTTCATCACCAGTCAGATCCTTCACTTCAACAAGTGCATTCAATCCGCCACTTGGACAAGTTTTATAATCACCCAGATGCTCTACACACCATCTTCTTTCCTACTCAGACTCAGTTGTCACGACGGTCTTGTTGCGTCGCAACCACACCAAACTCGTCACTACATAAGCTTCGAAAGCATTCGACTAAGTCCTCCGAGGACCATTTTCACCGTCCGGTGACACACGACTTCGCCTTAGCCGCTTCGCGCGCCGCCACTCGGTTGTGCACGTCTTCACCACTCGGCTGCCCTATGCATCTTCACTTGGCTAGATATGTAGTCCTACATTCGACCACTTCACACATCATCACCATTCGGCCGCCCCACGCGTCGCCGCTCGGTTGCGCGCGTCTTCACCACTCGACCGCTCCGTGCATCGTCACTCGGTTGTACACATCATCGCCCTTCTGCCGCCTCGCGCGTCACCATCAGTTGGACATGTCTTTACCTCTACACCCCCAACACGGGAACGGCTAAGTTACTCATATGGTCAAACCTCATATCACACTCTGTAGCAAGTTTACCTCCTTCGAGCATCACTCGGGGGCTACGCACGGCAGTTGGCCATGTCACCCTCAGAGGTTACGCCCATTTGGTCAACCTGTTGATCACATCAGGAATATTCTTCTAACCATACATGCTCGGTTCGCCGAAGATCTATAAGTGAAGCACGTCCACTTGGATAAATACCCCTTTCATGCAAAAGGGTGAAAATGAAGCTCCTCTGCGGATACAATGTGCTCTTACAAATACCCCTTTCATGCAAAATCTAATGGTAGAAGTACTAATGAAAAGGTTACTCCCTGGAGTGTCCAGCTTTTTTCTACAGTCCGCAGTTTCAAAGCCGAATTCATTCACCATGCCGAGAGCACGAAGATTCACCTGCTTGACCGAGTTCCAGGCTGAATTTATTCCGTGTCGAGTGCACGAAGATCATTCCGACCGACTCAGCTCCAGGCTGAGCTTATTTACCATGTCAAGCACCTGAAGATGCGTCCGATTGACTCAATTTCAGACTAAAAGATATTTACCGTGTCGACTGCGTGGAGGTTTACCAGGAGACTTAAACCCTCTGCCCGACTCATCTAGTCCGACAGAGGCTCGGGGACTACACCCAGTGGGTGCACTCAGCGTGCCCCCACTGGAAGAGAACTCAGAAAGAAACATTTTGCTCGATGCAAAACCAGCTCCAGAATTACTCGACCTTCGAGTCAGAGAAGAACAAGTTCGATCAGTACCATCTGAGAAGAGTTTTAGTTCTCTCAGACCCCCGCCGACTGCCCGCAGTCAACGGTGGTCTCGGGGACTACACCTAGTGGGTGCACTCAGCGTGCCCCCACTGGAGTAATCTCCACTCGGTACGGCCTGACCAGTCCGAGTGATGAACACAACAACAAAAAGACAGGCTCTAAGACTCCCGCCGACTGCACGCAGTCGACGGCAGTCTCGGGGACTACACCCAGTGGGTGCACTCAGCGTGCCCCCACTGGAATGGTATCCACTCAGAACGGTCCGCCCAACCCGAGTGACGGCCAAACAACAAAAAAGACACATTCCAGGTGTGAAGAAATTCCGAGTAATCAGTTACTCGATGTAGGCCCAGCTCCAAATCACTCCAAAAAAAATATATTCTATAAGGCGAGTTTAACGCTCCTCCATGGACCTGTTTTGAGCCTTCTTCTAGGACTCAAAGTGTGAAACTCACAAGTGTGGATCTGAAACCGACTCGTATTGACGTTCCTCCGGGATAAGAATGGCATCTCTCTAAAAGAGCAGTCCATGTGTCAATCTGGTTGCACGGATTTAATGACACGTCCATACTCAGATCACGAGTTAAACCTCTCCCGAGAGATGAACGAATGTCACCAAGTTGCTCCTCACAGACACTTACCTCGATTAGTCGGGAAGCATGGTGCCGGAATCCATTGAGATTTTGTTCAAACCTTGGTTGTCTGAAAGCGCAGCGACATGTACCGAGTATTTCTGTAATCACTCGGACCAAACTGTGTCTTACACCAACTCGTTCTGCAAAATCACAATCGATTCGGGGGCTAATGTTGGGGATATACATAACAGGTAGGCCCACGAAGGGTCGAAATATCATGAAGCATGGGGTCCACACAACATGTGGGTCCAGGTCAATTTCATACAGACACACTATCCACTCGGACAAGCAGCATACTATCCACTCGACCAAGCAACATACCATCCACTCGGATGACGGTTCACCACTCGACCGTACGACTCACTCGGATATACGAAGACCAGCAGGCAGCAAGGCAGTCGGCATCTTTCTAATAGTGAGGGCTTAATAGCGGGCTGGCATTATGGCATTCATACCCCACTTTGTAACATAGGAGGTGAGGGGGTGGCGCACTCTATATAAGCCACCCCCCACCACTAGACTTGGGGGGTTCTTTTCTTCCACCTCTCTCTCTTTTCACCATTAGTCTCATGACTTAGCTCAGGCATGGGGATCCGTTCCTCTCTTCCACACACACACATTGTAATCTCCGGATATATACTCAGATAAAACAAAGCCTCTCCGGAGCACGAGACGTAGGGTTGTTATCTCCACCGTGAGAGGCCCGAACTCGTTAAAACCACCGTGTCACCCATATGCATCTCGATAGATCATGCTCCGTTATCCTACCCCTATTCTACTGTCAGACTTAGAACCACGACATACTTTGTTAGCATTCCGAGGATCGACAAAACCTTCCGGCTGCATCATATACAGTTCTTCCTTAAGATGCCCGTTAAGGAATGCCGTTTTGACGTCCATTTGCCATATCTCATAATCATAGTATGCGGCAATTGCTAACATGATTCGGACGGACTTCAGCTTCGCTACGGGAGAGAAAGTCTCGTCGTAGTCAATCCCTTGAACTTGTCGATAACCCTTAGCGACAAGTCGAGCCTTATAGATTGTAACATTACCATCCGCGTCCGTCTTCTTCTTAAAGATCCATTTGTTTTCTATCGCTCGCCGATCATCGGGCAAGTCTGTCAAAGTCCATACTTTGTTTTCATACATGGATTCTATCTCGGATTTCATGGCTTCAAGCCATTTGTTGGAATCCGGGCCCGCCATCGCTTCTTCATAGTTCGAAGGTTCATTGTTGTCTAACAACATGATTTCCAGGACAGGGTTGCCGTACCACTCTGGTGCGGAACGTGTCCTTGTGGACCTACGAAGTTCAGCAGTAACTTGATCCGAAGTACCTTGATCATCATCATTGTTTTCCTCTTCAGTTGGTGTGGGCATCACAGGAACGGTTTCCTGCACTGCGCCACTTTCCCGCTCAAGAGGTAGTACTTCATCGAGTTCTACTTTCCTCCCACTTACTTCTTTTGAGAGAAACTCTTTTTCCAGAAAGCATCTGTTCTTGGCAACAAAGATCTTGCCTTCGGATCTTAAGTAGAAGGTATACCCGACAGTTTCCTTAGGGTATCCTATGAATACACATTTTTCCGACTTGGGTTCGAGCTTTTCAGGTTGAAGTTTCTTGACATAAGCATCGCATCCCCAAACTTTTAGAAACGACAGCTGAGGTTTCTTTCCAAACCATAATTCATACGGTGTCGTCTCAACGGATTTAGACGGTGCCCTATTTAAAGTGAATGTAGCTGTCTCTAGAGCGTATCCCCAAAATGATAGCGGTAAATCGGTAAGAGACATCATAGACCGCACCATATCCAATAGGGTGCGATTACGACGTTCGGACACACCGTTTCGCTGAGGTGTTCCAGGCGGCGTGAGCTGTGAAACGATTCCACATTTCCTTAAGTGTACCAAATTCGTGACTTAAGTATTCTCCTCCACGATCTGATCGTAAGAATTTTATCTTTCGGTCACGTTGATTCTCTACCTCATTCTGAAATTCCTTGAACTTTTCAAAGGTCTCAGACTTGTGTTTCATTAAGTAGACATACCCATATCTACTCAAGTCATCTGTGAGAGTGAGAACATAACGATATCCTCCGCGAGCCTCAACGCTCATTGGACCGCACACATCGGTATGTATGATTTCCAACAAGTTGGTTGCTCGCTCCATTGTTCCGGAGAACGGAGTCTTGGTCATTTTGCCCAAAAGGCATGGTTCGCACGTGTCAAACGATTCATAATCAAGAGACTCTAAAAGTCCATCGGCATGGAGCTTCTTCATGCGCTTGACACCAATGTGACCAAGGCGGCAGTGCCACAAGTATGTGGGACTATCGTTATCAACTTTAAATCTTTTGGCATCTACACTATGAACATGTGTAATATTACGCTCGAGATTCATTAAGAATAAACCATTGACCATCGGAGCATGACCATAAAACATATCTCTCATATAAATCGAACAACCATTATTCTCAGACTTAAATGAGTAGCCATCTCGTATTAAACGAGATCCAGATACAATGTTCATGCTCAAACTTGGCACTAAATAACAATTATTAAGGTTCAAAACTAATCCCGTAGGTAAATGTAGAGGCTGCGTGCCGACGGCGATCACATCGACTCTGGAACCATTCCCGACGCGCATCGTCACCTCGTCCTTCGCCAGTCTCCGTTTATTCCGCAGCTCCTGCTGTGAGTTACAAATATGAGCAACGGCACCGGTATCAAATACCCAGGAGTTACTACGAGTACTGGTAAGGTACACATCAATCACATGTATATCAAATATACCTTTGGTGTTGCCGGCCTTCTTATCCGCTAAGTATTTGGGGCAGTTCCGCTTCCAGTGACCCTTCCCCTTGCAATAAAAGCACTCAGTCTCAGGCTTGGGTCCATTCTTTGACTTCTTCCCGGTAACTGGCTTACCAGGCGCGGCAACATCTTTGCCGTCCTTCTTGAAGTTCTTCTTACCCTTGCCCTTCTTGAACTTAGTGGTCTTATTGACCATCAACACTTGATGTTCTTTCTTGATTTCAGCCTCTGCTGACTTCAGCATCGAGAACACTTCAGGAATGGTCTTTTCCATCCCCTGCATGTTGTAGTTCATCACAAAGCTCTTGTAGCTTGGTGGGAGCGACTGGAGGATTCTGTCAATGACCGCCTCATCTGGGAGGTTAATGTTCAGCTGGGTCATACGGTTGTGCAACCCAGACATCTTCAGGATGTGCTCACTGACAGAACTGTTTTCCTCCATCTTACAACTGTAGAACTTGTCGGAGACATCATATCTCTCGACCCGGGCATGAGCTTGAAAAACTAGTTTTAGCTCTTCGAACATCTCATATGCTCCGTGGTGCTCAAAACGCTTTTGGAGCCCCGGTTCTAAGCTGTAAAGCATGCCGCACTGAACGAGGGAGTAATCATCAGCACGAGACTGCCAAGCATTCATAATGTCTTGGTTCTCTGGGACGGGAGCGTCACCTAGCGGTCCTTCTAGGACATATTGTTTCCTGGCAGCTATGAGGATGATCCTCAGGTTCCGGACCCAGTCCGTATAGTTGCTGCCATCATCTTTCAGCTTGGTTTTCTCTAGGAACGCGTTGAAGTTCATGTTGACATTAGCGTTGGCCATTGATCTACAAGACATATTTGCAAAGGTTTTAGACTAAGTTCATGATAATAAAGTTCTAATCAAATTATGAACTCCCACTTAGATTAGACATCCCTCTAGTCATCTAAGTGTTACACGATCCGAGTCGACTAGCCCGTGTCCGATCATCACGTGAGACGGACTAGTCATCGTCGGTGAACATTCTCATGTTGATCGTATCTTCCATACGATTCGTGTTCGACCTTTCGGTCTCCGTGTTCCGAGGCCATGTCTGCACATGCTAGGCTCGTCAAGTTAACCCTAAGTGTTTTCGCTGTGTAAAACTGTCTTACACCCGTTGTATGTGAACGTAAGAATCCATCACACCCGATCATCACGTGGTGCTTAGAAGCGACGAACTGTAGCAACAGTGCACAGTTAGGGGAGAACACTTCTTGAAATTTTATAAGGGATCATCTTATTTACTACCGTCGTCCTAAGTAAACAAGATGCATAATACATAATAAACATCACATGCAATTATATAGTTGTGACATGATATGGCCAATATCATATAGCTCCATTGATCTTCATCTTCGGGGCTCCATGATCATCTTGTCACCGGCTTGACACCATGATCTCCATCATCATGATCTCCATCATCGTGTCTTCATGAAGTTGTCACGCCAACGACTACTTCTACTTCTATGACTAACGTTTAGCAATAAAGTAAAGTAGTTTACATGGCGTTATTCAATGACACGCAGGTCATACAAAAAATAAAGACAACTCCTATGGCTCCTGCCGGTTGTCATACTCATCGACATGCAAGTCGTGAATCCTATTACAAAGAACATGATCTCATACATCACAATTCATCATTCATCACAACTTCTGGCCATATCACATCACATGATCAATCGCTGCAAAAACAAGTTAGACGTCCTCTAATTGTTGTTGCATCTTTTACGTGGCTGCAATTGGGTTCTAGCAAGAACGTTTTCTTACCTACGAATCACCACAACGTGATTTTGTCAACTTCTATTTACCCTTCATAAGGGCCCTGTTCATCGATTCCGCTCCAACTAAAGTGGGAGAGACAGACACCCGCCAGCCACCTTATGCAACTAGTGCATGTCAGTCGGTGGAACCGGTCTCACGTAAGCGTACGTGTAAGGTTGGTCCGGGCCGCTTCATCCCACAATACCGTTGAGCAAGAAAAGACTAGTAGAGGCAAGTAAGATGACAAAATCCACGCCCACAAAAAAATTGTGTTCTACTCGTGCAAAGAGAACTACGCATAGACCTAGCTCATGATGCCACTGTTGGGGAACGTTGCAGAAAATTAAAATTTTTCCTACGGTTTCACCAAGATCCATCTATGAGTTCATCTAAGCAACGAGTCAAGGGAGAGAGTTAGCATCTACATACCACTTGTAGATCGCGTGCGGAAGCTTGCAAGGTGATGATGTAGTCGTACTCGACGTGATTCGAATCACCGATGACCAAGTGCTGAACGGACAGCACCTCCGCGTTCAACACACGTACGGGACGGGAGATGTCTCCTCCTTGATCCAGCAAGGGGAAGGAGAGGTTGAGGAAGACAGCTCCACCGGCAGCACGACGGCGTGGTGATGGTGGAGAGGCAGTACTCCGACAGGGCTTCGCCAAGCACACAACGGAGGAGGAGAGGTGTTGGGGAGGGGAGGGCTGCGCCTTGGAGGGTGGTGCGGCTGCCCTCCCCTCACCCCTCTATTTATAGGGGGAAGGGAGAAGGGGGCCGGCCCCCTAGAACCCATCTAGGGGGGGTGCGGCGGCCTAGGGGAGAGGGGAGAGGGTGGCTTGCCCCCCAAGCCAAGGGGGGCGCCCCCTCTAGGGTTCCCCCCTCAACCCTAGGCGCATGGGCCCAAGGGAGGGGGTGCGGCCAGCCCACCAGGGGCTGGCTCCCTGCCCCACGCAGCCCATGTGGCCCCCCGGGAGGGGTGGCCCCTCCCGGTGGACCCCCGGAACTCTTCCGGTGGCCCCGGTACAATACCGGTATGACCCCGAAACTTCCCGGTGTCTGTTTGACAACTTCCCATATATAAATCTTTACCTCCGGACCCTTTCGGAGCTCCTCGTGACGTCCAGGATCCCATCCGGGACTCCGAACAACATTCGGTAGTCACATACTAGTCTTCCTAATAACCCTAGCGTCACCGAACCTTAAGTGTGTAGACCCTACGGGTTTGGGAGACATGCAGACATGACCGAGACGCTCTCAGTCAATAACCAACAGCGGGATCTGGATACCCATGATGGCTCCCACATGCTCCTCGATGTTGTCATCGGATGAACCACGATGTCGAGGATTCGATCAAACCCTGTATGCAATTCCCTTTGTCAATCGGTATGTTACTTGCCCGAGACTCGATCGTCGGTATCCCAATACCTTGTTCAGTCTCGTTACCGGCAAGTCACTTTACTCGTACCGTAATGCATGATCCCGTGTCCAACACCTTGGTCACATTGAGCTCATTATGATGATGCATTACCGAGTGGGCCCAGAGATACCTCTCCGTCATACGAGTGACAAATCCCAGTCTCGATCCGTGTCAACCCAACAGATACTTTCGGAGATACCTGTAATGCACCTTTATAGTCACCCAGTTACGTTCTGACGTTTGATACACCCAAGGCACTCTTACGGTATCCGGGAGTTACACGATCTCATGGTCGAAGGAAGAGATACTTGACACAGGCAAAGCTCTAGCAAAACGAACTACACGATCTTTTATGCTATGCTTAGGATTGGGTCTTGTCCATCACATCATTCTCCTAATGATGTGATCCCGTTATCAACGACATTCAATGTCCATAGTCAGGAAACCATGACTATCTGTTGATCACAACGAGCTAGTCAACTAGAGGCTCACCAGGGACATATTGTGGTCTAAGTATTCACACGTGTATTACGATTTCCGGATAATACAGTTATAGCATGAATAAAAGACATTTATCATGAACATTGAAATATAATAATACTTTTATTATTGCCTCTAGGGCATATTTCCAACACTTAGGTTCAGTAATCCTGTATTCAGTTAATAAAGGTATTTCATCTTATAATTTTCAGAATTGATGACCCAAAGTGGTCAATTTGGTTCCATTTCAATACCAGAGAATCTGTGGTTCGAAATTTATACCAATCAGACATATCATATTTGACAATGCTTTCTCTTATTGGGAGTGAGGGCTTTGTGGCTGATGATTATATGTACTATGTATTTGATGAGGAGAAAGGATTAGAAGGTTTAGATAAAATATGTTGTGAAGATGATGTGCAGCAGATGTTGGCACACTCTCATAATGAAAAGTTTCTGAACATAAGAGTAGTGGGAGCTCTTGAGGAATGTAATGCAGATGAGAACAGAGATAGTTATTTTGCTGAACATTTCATTAACACTCAACAAAGTTGCACTAAGGTGGTGGATATAAGCATGGACAGAAAGGAAGAGCTGAAGAAAAGCATGGTGCAGAGAGAGGCTGACCTTAACCATTTTGAAGGTGATACTGATGTGTCTAAATTTATTTCTGATGATGAAGCTGCAAATTCAGGTTCAGATGGGAACAATGTGGATTTTCAGTCAGAGTATTCCTTTGAAGATGAAGCTGCAAAACAAGATACAGCAATGGTACAGAAACTGAAGGTAGTGAGAAAACCTGGTCCAACTAGTAGATCCCACCATGAGATTGAGAAAATGGAGAAAGCAGATTGGTTCCCTGAAGCAGATGAAAAATGTTTCCCCGGTGACTATGGCATCAGTGATGAAGAAGATGAGCCTGAAGGATCTTATAAACTACCAAGTGGTAGGAAGAGAAGGAATAAGAAGTTGAAAGACAGGATATGGAATGATCACAAACTTCAAGGACCAGTAGAACAGTTTTGTAAGGGCTTGTGCTTCACCACTGTGTATGAGTTTAGAGATGCACTTAGGGATTTTCAAATTAGGACTTTGAGAAATTTTCAATACCACAGAAATGCCCCAGATAGGATTATTGTTTGGTGCTCAGAGAGAGCCACCCAGGGATGTGATTTTTATATATGTGCCTCTAGGTTAGCTCATGAAAAAACATTCTGCATCAAGAAGTGTGATATGTTGCACACTTGTGGAGCATGTGCAGAGTCCACAAAGGTTACTACTAAGTGGATGTCAAGGTCAGTGGAGGCAGCATTGAGAGAAGACATTAGATCTCCTATGGATGCATTAATTAAGAAGACCAAGAGTAAGTTTTCAGTGGATGTATCAAGAAGTGTGGCATATAGGGCAAGGAGGAAGGCTGTTGATGTAGTTCAAGGTGACCACAAGCAATAGTACTTGAGGCTCAGGGATTATCTTCAAGCAGTTCTTGACACAAACCCAGGTAGCAGGTGTATAGTAACAACATTTGAAGATCCAGAGAACCCAGCACCTACTCCTAGATTCAAGTATATGTTCTATTGTTTAGCAGCTTCAAAGGAAGGTTTCCTTAATGGTTGCAGACCATTTATAGGTCTTGATGGATGCTTCATCAAGTTAGCCACTGGACAACAAATTCTTGCAGCCACAGGAAGGGATGGAAACAACAATATTTATCCTATAGCTTTTGGTGTGGTTGACAAGGAAGATGGTGAAAGTTGGAATTGGTTTTTAACTCAATTGAGATGTTGCATTGGCAGTGGCAACAAATTTGGAACATACACTATCATGCCTGACAGGCAAAAGGTTGGGAAGAATTTCATTGAGCAATTTATGTTAATACTTTTTTCAATTGTATTAATAATTTGTGAATGTGCAGGGCTTGCTTAAGGCAATAAATGAGGTATTCCATGATTCACCTCAAAGGTATTGCCTTAGGCACATATATGCAAATTTTCAATCTGCTGGATTTAGAGGCCAGGAACTAAAGAAGTGTATTGACAAGGCTAGCTACTCCTACACTAAACATGGGCATGAACTAGGCATGACAGAGCTGAAAGAATAGTCTGAGGATGCTTGGAAATGGCTCAAAAAATTGAGGTCTCTACTTGGGCTAGGTTTGCTATGGATCATACTTGCAAAACAGATTTAGTTGTGAACAATCTAAGTGAAGTCTTCAACAAGATGATACTGGATGTTAGGGCCAAACCAATAAGGACAATGTTTGAAGGGATTAGGACCAAGCTAATGATCAAGAGGCAACAAATTAGGGAGAAGTTACAAATTAGCAGGTAGACAATCACACCAACCTACTAAAAGATTTTAGAAGAGAACAAGCAGTATGCCAAGTATTGTCAGGCTGATAGAGCAGGTCCAACAATTTGGCAAGTTACTAGCAAAGAAAAACAGTATTGTGTGGACATGGAAGGGTATACATGTGACTGCAAGAGATGGAACATGACTGGTGTACCTTGCAGTCATGGCATATCTGTACTGACAAAGCAAAAGCTGCATCCTGAGGACTATGTCAATGACTTTTTCAACAAGCCACTTTATTTGGAGACATACAAAGAAATTATATACCCTGTTCCTAGTCCAGATTTCTGGCCTCACACAAACACTCCAGACATTGAACCTCCTGTGTTCAAAGAAAAGGCAGGCAGAAAACAGACTGCAAGGAGGAAAGGAGAGTTTGAAGTTCCTGCCCCAAGAGACACCAGTAGGATGGCAACAATTACCTGTAAAAATTGTGGGTTGGAAGGACACAAGTATACAAGTTGCAATAAGACTCTTAGGCCTAAACTACAAATGAGGAAAAACAAACACCAGGTAATTATCAAGCATCAGAGCAATGTTTCCTTTTACATAGTCTAATCTAAGTTAAGTTGGACCTTTAATGTAGGAAAATAGGGCAGTCTATGCACCTGCTCCATTTGCTCCAATACAAACTCCAAGAGCACCAGCCCCTAGTGCAAGAGCACCAGCTCCTGCTGCCAAAAGGGGTAGGCCTACAGGTGGAGGGAGAGGCAAGGAATTCAGTGCACCAAGATCTGTTGCTGCAACTTCAGAGGTTTTGGCTGGTAACAAAAGGAAGAGGTTTGCAAGCAGTAGATTGAGGGGTTATTTCTATGCCAGTGGTAACTGACACTATAAAAAGGTAGAACTTCTCTCTTTGAACCTGTTTGAATTAGTTTAGAACCTGTTTCTCTTTGTTTTGAACCTGTCTGTACTTTTCTGCATGAGTATGTCTGAATTTGGGTGAACCTGACCGAATCTCACTGTACTTGTATCAAATTTGTGGTGTACCATGGGCCTGATGGTGGGCTTCCGTGTTGGACCTAACTAACCCACCAAGCCTGCCACAGTGTGTACATAAGAGAGGCCACCAGAAACCACTGGATCCCTGCGCCTCATTCCCCTTGACCAAAACCTAGCCGCCACTGATGGATCCACAGTTAGGAGAGGTAGTTGATGAACAAGACGAGGTTGCTAGGGCTGAAAGGAGGGCTGAAAGGAGGGCCAACCATCGAGCACAGGCATAGGAGCGACACCAGAGGATTGCTGCCATGATTATGGCGGAACGCAACCAGAATGACGTGAAGCAGTTCAAGGAGGTGTTCCCAGAAGGAACCAACATCACAGATGAACTAATCATCTGGTGGGCCAAAGACAGGGCTTCTTTCCATCGATTCCAAGCAACAAGGAAGAGATGGACTCAGATCCTGGCTGCAGCAGAAGGAAGAAAGGATTGGGATTAGTTCTACGCGGTAGTTTCTGACTAAATTGTGGTGTTTCCGAATCTGCTTGTCTTGTGCTCAATATTGCCCTGAATCTTGTTCTTAGTCTTGCTTTGAATCTTGTCTTCTTCTGAACTTTCTGAACTTTATGATTGCAGTGAAGGATGCAGTTCAGGAGATGCACCAACCGTGATGAAGACGATGCAATGTGGCTGCCTGAATCTGTTAAAGAGAGTACTCATGTTAAAGACTATGCTTATTTTCTGAACCATCTATGTTGGGTTGTTGGAAAATCTATGATAAAGACTATGCTTATTTTCTAAGAAATGTATCCATGGTACAATATTTTTAAGTCTGAACTTATGCCTGAATCCATCTATCTGCATTTATCTGAATGTTTCTATACTTGGGCTTTGCTGAAATGTGATTTTTTGGTGACTCTAATTTTTGAAATACTCCACTGTTTGACCATCAACTACTCCACTGTTTGGGCACACAAGTTCCAAGTTGCTGGGTTTCAACAAAGACTTTAATTGCAACACAACTACCACCATTTCTCATCACTCAATCTCGAAAACCTCACTTTCACACTCCACCGCACTTCCTCCACTCCAACATTTAAGTAGCCCAACAGCTCACTCTATCTCTTCTCACTCTACCTCTCTCTCGAAAACCTCACTCCACCTACATACATGGCTGGTTCTTCCTCTACGCCAGACCCATGGCTGAACCCCTTCCCCACCGGCAAGGGCTGGGTTGCCATGCTTTTTGGGTCGGCTTGCAGCGACGAAGACCTCTTCCTCGACTACATGAAGATTGCCATGAGATACAGCAGCGCACAAGGGCTCGTGGATGCATCAAAAGAGGTGAGGAAGAAGGCGACGACTGAGGAGAAGCAGCGCATGGACCAGCGCTATGCAACCCCAGGTAAGGGTATCATGCCCATCGGCATGTTGCTGTGGGCAATGAAGGAGGCGGACTCCGGCGATGCTGGGCAGAGGGAACGGTGGGCAGCCCACCGCTATATCCCTCTAGCACAAGCTGCAACTCAAACTACTATGGGCAACGCCGACGAGGACCTGCAGATCATCGCCCCACCAGCACTGCTGGCTCGCCGACGTCCTCCTCCCATCATCGTCATCGATAGAGACGAAGAGGAGGTGCCAGAGCTGCCACCTACCACTCAAGTCAAGCAAGAGGTGCGACGGTCAGGTCGCATAGCGGGGCAGGGGCCTAACAATCTGAAACAGTAAGTTTCAGATTCAGTTATCGCCAGATCTATGTGAGATTCAGTTATGTCAGTTTAGTTCTGTCAGTTTATCAGGGTGTTTGCAATCTCAGTGAGATTTAGTTCTGTCAGTTTAAGTGTCTTTGAACAATTTCAGTGTCCATGTCCTATCTATGTAAGACTAAATGCTATCTATGGGACCTGTGATGAAGCAATTTATGAAGTAAACATATCTCAGCAAGAACTTATGATACAACACACACAAATAAACTACACCAGACTTAGATAATTTAGTTCTTAACTTAACTTAGCACCAGTTCTCAGCATCAGGATAATATTTGGGCAGTACAGATCAGGGCAAACACCACCCCCACACCAACCAAAATGATCTGAACCCATTACAGTTCTTAGGTAGTTCAAAGGTAGTTCATAAGTAGATCAAGGCATATTTGCATCAGACTGATCATTCCTAGGCCAATTATATATATAGGCCTCACATATACTTACCATCCAGGGAGCTGCCACTTCACTCCTTCATCACAACTTCCTTTATCTTGTCCAGCTTTTCCTTGCACCCATGACCAACCTTAAGGAGCTCAGCAATGACATTCTCCAGCTTCTTCTTCTCTTCTTTAAGGAGATCTTTCTCCACCTCTAGCGCCTTCATGGCCTTCCTTGTGTTCTGGATTATATCAGCTTGACTCTAAAGGATGCACCTTTGTTCTTTCTTGAGCTTAAGCTTCTCCATTTGAAGCTCAATCTTTGCCTGCTCCTCAAGTTGCTTCTTCTTCTCCTTCAGTTCATTGATTGCCTGGCTTGTGCAACCCATGTCATGAGGTTTGATTCCATCCTGATAATCAAACAACTTGGACACATCATCCACCAGCTGGCTATACTGATTGGCCAGAGAAGCAAGCTCCTTCTGCAGTTTTGCAACCTCTATCCCATGAGCCTCATTATCCTGGGCTCTACCAAGATTCTGTTCCCAGAGCTTGCTTAAGCACCTTTGCAGAATTACAGGCCAGGGGACATCTACCCACTCCAGAACACCACAGTTCACACCATCCTGAAAATCAATTACTCTTAATTTTACAGTGAACAATTAAATTCAGAATAACAAATCATAAACAATAATGATATAAGCTACACTAGCTAGTTAGTTATATACTACAAGTACAGTATTCATACATGTTTCCAGTGCTCTTTACTACAAGTAAAGTATTCAGACATACCAATGTTTTCAGACTTAAGGAAAATTCAGAATAACAGCAACTAAACACTCTGTTTCCACTACATAGCAGAAATTCAAACTAATCAAATCCACACCAACTTGGTCCATTACCTCAGTAGCACATCCTATGAATCTCCTGCTAGTGTCAGTGCCTTCAAATGCCACAAACTTGCCCGCCCTCTTCCTGTGCGGGATGCACCTTCTGTCAGATTCAGTCACAAGCCCACAGAAACTAGGGTCTATCACAGTGTCAGGAGTTTGCTGCAAAAACAAAAGCATATCTATATCAAGAACAACTCAGATATATCAACTTAAATGGAAAAATCTCAAATATCTTCAAACCCTAACCCTACCCTAACCCTAGAACAGAACAGACAGGAGAGGAAGAGGATAGACTGAGATGACTTACAAAGTACTCCATCTGCATGCTGCTGAACTCACTCATGTACTCGTCATCGTCTTCCAACGTCTCGTTGTTGTTCAGCCACGACGTCATGGTCACGGCGTCGCCGGAGCGCGAGAAGAAGAAACAGAAGCAAGGGAGAGCAGAGAGGAGTTGAGTGAGCTCAGGGGAGAGTGAGAGAGCTGGTGGGGACGAGCGGCCCGGTCGGCCAGGTTATGACCTGGTCCCGACCAGGTGCGACCGACGAGCGGCTCTAACAGCCGCGCGCACGCGCCGTTAGGCGGGCCGCCAGCCTGGCACGTGGGCCACTCACGTCAGAATCGCGGTTAAAACGGTCAAAACCACCATTCAGTCAACCTGGTAGTTTTTTGTCACGTTTTTACGTTTTTTTGATAGTTTTCGGCCACTTTTAAAAAAGTGGTAGTTCTGTGGGACGCAAACCCCTAAACTGATAGTTTTTTTGTCAATCACTCGTTATATCTCGCTGTATACACTAATTGGAGTTTCAACGTCACAATATTCAGAACTCGTCGGCCAGCCATCCTTAACGGGCGATGCATATGAATGTTTTACCACCCATCCTTGACGGTCCTCCCCCTGGAAGGCCACGACACGAGGATACTGGCTCTGCATATCAGAACAGAATTCGTAAATGTCATAAGCATACCTGATTGAAACAACAAATCAGGATATATGGCTTGACATACCTGGTTGAATGTATGGATTTGGATGTTTGAATTGGCGTATTTCTCGACAATCTGCGGCGCAAATGTATGAATCAGCATGACGAGGGAATTGGTATTTTTTTAAACAGCCTTCCAATCGCCAATGTCAGAAGTGATTTGGATGATGGTAATTAATCTACCTTCAACGTGTCCTGATGGGTGTTGAAGGAATTCATCAGGAGCAGCGGCACGTTGCTGCCGTACTTCTTGTTCAGGGACTGCAAAAGAAACAGTATCAGTGGATGCAATCTTAAAAAAAGAGGTATTAGAACCGAAGAATTTGCTTTGGATCTCGAAAAAAAGAAGGGACAATGGATGAATCGTGTGTTCAACCCCCCTACCTCGATCCGGATCATGATGTGCTCCTCCGTCTTCACCGACCCCACAACCTCAGCCTCCACCGCCGCCACGACGGCCGTTTCGTCCCCTTCCATGCCGCCAAGGCGGCCCCGGAAGACGCCGCTGCTCCCCCTCCTGCGCTCCTCTAGCTCGCGGTGCCGCCATCGTTGCTCTGCACAAAAGGGATCTAGATCGGGATGGAGAACGAGGAGAGAGAGAGAGAGAGAGAGAGAGAGAGAGAGAGAGCGACAGGTGATGGAGAACGACTGGAAGAAGGGAAAACGGGGAGGGGGCGAAGCAGTGAGATGACGGTACACCGTGTATGCAAACTAACAGGAAAAGAAGAAGGCGAAAAAGAAAGTTCCAGGAACCTTTCATGGGCTAGGCACCGTTCGGATCGTGGGAAACTTCTCTCTCGTGGGCCGAGGTCTGGCGTGGGCGCAGGCATGGCAGCCTATGGGCTCAGCCTACTGGCTAGTCACATGCGTTGGTGGTCCAGTTTGCACTATAAGAGGAAATAAACTAGGGATAGCTAAAATGCAAGAAATGCTAACAGGGGAAAGTTTTGGACCAGATCCCAAGCTCAACATGTGGCTATGATTGCTACCTCCACAAGATTGTTGCATAGGTTTGCTTTTGTCTATATATATATATATATATATATATGAAAATTTTATATCATAGGATGATACTTGCAGAGGCGGGGAGAGCAACTCTTCCCCTGTCCAAAACAAATTTCGAATGATACTGGTATGCATGTACATAATCCATTTTCTTTGTTATAATCGGTGTTTCTCACAAGAATAAAAATCCATTATCTATATAAATACCTACGATCTTCTGAAAACCTAGCAAATCGTCATGCTCCTGACCAAATCCTGTGATCTGAATATCTGATACCATCAAGCAAAACATCTTACCTAGACCCAGGATCCTAACAAGCTTACTCATGGAAGCGTGCTATGAGTTTGATCGTGTCTCTTGTGGCTTGTGGTCTAGTTGGATGGAGCTCTGAAATGAATACGCAAATCCAGACTACCGAAGTACAAGAGGTGTGTAAAAAGAGAAGTTTGCTTGAACAGAGTAACCCACAAACTGCGCCACTGTATTTTCACAACCTATTAACAGATATAGATTTTGACAGGCACACCACCAATTTTTTTACGCGGGGGCAAATATATTTAATTGCCAAAGCTACCAAATTACAAATTGAAAATTTACAAGGCTTGAAATTCTAACACGCCAGAATTTATCACGTCACTGCTGGATGTAGTGGTCATAGACATAAATTAGATGAGACAATTGGCGATAGCTAAAACGTTCTGCCTAGCATAAGCTCGGTGCCAGAGAGATATTGTCCAAATCAGGTCAGAATCTGAAGCGACCATAACCCGGTCCTCATCAACGATGTTCGACGTGCTAATCAATCCATCGTAGCTCATACAAGTATTGTCTGACGAGAAAATGCATCGAAAAACTCAGTGCCGGAGCGATATTGTCCAGATCAGGTCAGAATCTGAAGTGACCATAACCTGGTCCTCATCAACTGTGTTTGATGTGCTAATCAATCCACCGAAGCTCATATGAGTATTATCTGACGAGAAAATGCATTGAAACATCAGTTGCTGCTGTATAACACCACAGGATATTGACCAAGTGAAACACTTACCTAAATTCCACCGGAGCCCCGTGGTCGTGGTGCTAGTCGAAGGTGCGCCAATGGGAATCAACCCACAGTGGGGGCCCTCAACTGATCGTTCAATGTGGATGTTGTGAGTGTGCGTTCTTGGGAGCAGAAAGATCAGGCAATCATCTGATAGGAGGACGATCTTAATGTTTGGAAAGAGGTGGAGTACATTGATGTTTCCCATTTCGTGATCAAACCTACCTCCTAGTGCTCCGAGGACAAGGATGCATAGCTGTCATTAAAGACAAGGCGGTATATATTTGTAAACATGGCGATGTGTTATTCTAATCAAATAACTTGAGGGTTAATGACTTCATATTACTGAGCTAGAGCAGCTTACATTCGATTTGTCAGGGCCAGGTGAATTGTCAGTGATAAATGCTACACATTTGTGCAAGTCGGTGGTGTCCTGATCATGTGATTGATCAACTATTTTGGTGCCCTGTGGTTGATCAAATAATAAGACTTGCCATAAGATGGAATTAATTTCAAGTAAGGTTCTGCATGAAAGTCATGTCTCAATATATTAATTGCCATGTGATGACTGAAGCAATAACTTGCTTGATCTATATGAACTTTTGCATACATAGATATCAGCATGATAACTTACATGATCTATATTGGATTTCAGATTTCAGATTTCAGAAGAAACAAGATATTTCAAGGTCACAAGAATCAGCGCTCTTTCTACCTGTTAGAGTATGTAATGGGCCTAATGGCCTGGGCTGGCGGTATAGCCCGTTAGTCTTAGGGTTAATTAGAGATAAGGGTCACTTGCTTAGGGGTCAAGTAAGCCTTGCTTGGGAGTCAAGTAAACCTCTCTATATAAAGAGAGGAGTGTATCAATCTAATCAAGCAAGAATTAAGAAGGAAATCCCTTCCATCTTGCCCGGCCGTGGGCAAAAGGCCCCGGGCCGGCCCTCTCGCGCCCTCCTTCTAGCAGCGCCATAACAATTTGGTATCAGCTAGCTTCGGTTCGATCATGTCTTCACCGCCGCCCAACCCGTCTCTTCCGCTGCCGGTCACCTCGTCGGAGGCGACCACCACGACCGTCGCCCCGCTCCTGCCCGCGTTGGGATTCTCCGCCGCGCCCTCTCCCGTCGTCCTCACCCCGGAGGTGTTCGGGACGCTGCGGGACCTAATACAGGCGGTCCAGGAGATCCGCCTGTTCTTGGCCGGGTCCTACGGGCTGCACCCGGCTGTGCCGCCCATCACCGCCACCGCGCCGCCGTGGCTGCCGCCGCACCAGGCGCCCCCCGCCGCGCTCGCCGCGACTGCTGCAGCTGCCATCCACCGCCCCGTCCTGGCTGTCATGGCAGCCGCCGCACCAGGCGGCCTCCGCCGGGCTGCTGCAGCTGCCATCCACCACCACCACCGCCCCGTCCTGGCTGCCGTGGCAGCCGCCGCACCAGGTGGCCTCCGCCGCGCTCACCGGGCCGCTGCAGCAGCTGCCATCCACCGCCACCACCGCCCCGCCCTGGCTGCAGTGGCAGCCACCGCTCCTGGCGACCTCCGCCGCGCCCAGCACTCCGCCGCAGCAGCCGCTGCAACTGCAGCAGCCATCGCAGGTCAGCTCCGACCCCGCATCGACCGCGCCGACGGGAGTCCCGATCCACCAGATCAAGTTCCCGCCGTCGCCATCACCACTTCCCCAGGGCGTCCCCATCCAGCAGATCAAGTTCCCACCGTCGCCGTCACCGCTTGCAGCTTGGATCACTACCCGCCACGTGTCGGCGGCGGTGAGACTGCAGGCTGCTGCACATGGCCTCCTAGCGCGTCGGCGTGTGCGGGAGTTGCGTGGTCTGCAGCTGCCGCTCCTCCTAGTTGCGCTTCGCTGCGCAAAGGACCTCGATCTCGTCCACTGCGTCGGGGACCTTGGGCATGTTGTTTTCCCCACGGACAGCGCCCTCAAAGTCTGCGACATCGACGGTTGGGGAGGCGCACCCCTCCTCGCCATTCTCCATCGACAGCCCTCCACTCTTCTATGTGCGGTGCCGACCAACAACCGTCCGGCGGGGAGAAGGCATGGTGTCACCGACAGAAGCGCACTGCGTAGCACCACTGCATTCCGCCACCGGCCGCCGCGAGGGCGCCTCTGCTGGTCGCTCTTGCGACCACTTCCAGGTGGCCATACACATGCACTCCTTTTGTCCAGATGGTGTCCATGGGATCCAGGTGGCATTACACGTGCACGTCCGACGTGCGGATGGTATCCACTTTTTGTTAAGAGGTCCAAAATAAATCATCCCAGTCCATTTCAGGTTGAGAGTAATAAAACAAGCTGAGATGTAAAAGGCTTGTTTTTAGGTGTTAGGTCTGTGTTGCGTCGAGTCATGGTTATAAGTTGGTTAGGCTGCAGCTCGAGGACAAGCTGCATGTCCAGGTGGGGTGTAGTGTTAGAGTACGTAATGGGCCTAATGGCCTGGGCTGGCGGTATAGCCCGTTAGTCTTAGGGTTAATTAGAGATAAGGGTCACTTGCTTAGGGGTCAAGTAAGCCTTGCTTGGGAGTCAAGTAAACCTCTCTATATAAAGAGAGGAGATGTATCAATCTAATCAAGCAAGAATTAAGAAGGAAATACCTTCCATCTTGCCCGGCCGTGGGCAAAAGGCCCCGGCCGGCCCTCTCGCGCCCTCCTTCTAGCAGCGCCATAACACTAGTTTCTACTAAAGCAGAGCCATGCTGGAAGTCAATGGACTAAATTATGAAGAAAATATGATCAGCTGCCTCATATTTGAAATAAGAACATACCAAAACATTCTTATTTAAGCCAACATACTCTAGTGCTGTTCTTTTGTTCATATAAAAGGGTACAATTATTACTAGAAAGCCGCAATTGAGGACACACACATGCTAAATTGATTTACATGTGAGATTTCATCTAAGAAATTTCATGGAGGAAGAAAAAGAAGATCCCGAATCTGCACTACACCAACCATGTCACTCTAGCATGAATTGAATTCGCAGTGTAGCTTATCATGGAGCTGTTAAAATGGGGAACATTCAACAATCATGTAAATACTGTTTGTTTCTTCAAATGTAATGCCAGCGAAGGATGTTCGCACTATGAATCTGCTAAATTAAGCATAACTAAGATTCCAGAACCAGAGACTCGTCATTTTTTTTCTTTCTCTCTCAGTTTTCATGTTCCCACATAACCGATAGCACTATTAAACTAGAGAGCTGCTAGATATCTTGTATCCAGACAACGCTTCAGTACTATGCATCAGCCAAGAGAGCACTGCAAACTGCAAACTAATGAGGCACCACGAGTACAAAATAATCAGATTGTGCTAAATTTCTGAGACACCAGTTCATGATTATACTAGCCAAATAACATTGTTCAAATATTACTTGTCCCACACATGCTGTTTGTAAGTTAATAAGGACTAAATGGAAAATAAAAAAGTAAATTACCAAATTAGAATAATATTCCTTCACTTCTGGTCGCACTGAATCCATATCCCCTTTGATTACATCTGGTTTGTATCTGCACAAAAACAAGTGACAGCTTGGTGAAAATTTATAATATGATGGTTTGAAAAAGTACTGCATAGTCTTAAACATTGATTTCCGACTATCGATAATTGAGAAGGTCTGAGTCATGATCATCTCCTAGATCCCAATCCCATTAGAAATTTCAAATAAAAAATGAAATGTGATTTGAACATTTGGTTGGGTGGAGTTAAAAATCTTGGTATAAAAAATGCTACTACTAGCTCACAAATATCTCTATTAACATCACCTCTTCTCATAAAATAAGTGAGTTATTGCATTAACCACTACTCCTACTAACACTGCTGCTTCTCATGGCCAGTAAGAGGGAGGTTTTACATGTAAGATGAACCACTTCCTAATAAGCTGAACCAGAAAAATGGATTTACCAACACATCCACTGAAGAAGTGCCACCAAACGTCAGAACAAGCATGAGTGCTAGATGGTTCTTGCTGACTGGGAAAGGCAAACAGTCACTATAAATAAGTTACGATTTATTTCTAACCAATCACTTCCGCAAATTCTAATCCCCTTTCCATGAATATACTAGATTACGTACACCTGTCGAGTTCTCTAGCATTACTTGAAAGTTGAAAGCACTTTAGGCAGTGGGTAAACATAACAACCCCAAGCATTCCACCAAGCACATTGTGAGCATGCATGGAGCGACCAGTCAGGCTCACAAGCAGAATAGAGATTGCACTACACAAATAAATTGTCGAATTTGGTTGAACTGTTTCTACTTTTTCTAGCGGCCAAACCAATCCAAAACACCGAATGGCCACCACCCGAGCAGGAATGTTCTTGTGCACATCCCTGTCCCTCTGACCGACAGGCCGACAGACAAACGCGGAATATGCAATGTCCGACGGATCGCATTACCTGGAGCGCACATCGTCGCGGGCGTGGCCGGGGAGCAGCTCCGGCATGCCGTCGAACACGCGATTAGCGCCCCCGTCGGCGCACACCCGCACCTGCGCTGCACAGACAGAGAAGCACATAAGCATCTTGAGGACGACGGAACCACGAAGAGGCTAACAGGGCATAGGGGAAGCTGTGGGGCTGGTGGCGACAGTTACCGCGGTCCCAGAGGAGAGGGGCGAAGCGGGGCAGGCGCTGGTTGAGGACGACGACCGCGTACGCGTCCGCTGAGGCGGCTGGGGTTGCGGAGGAGGGGAGGAGGAAGGCGGAGGAGTGGGACATCGCCGGCCTCGCTCCCGCTGGCGACGGGGGATCCATGGCGGCCGTCGGAGCGCGCCGAGGGTGATGTGGCTCTGGCTCCATGGGACGGGGAGCGTGCTCGCTGAAGTTGCAATTAATCGTCGCCCTCGTGCGCGTGCTGTGTTTTAAAAACTGGATTTGGTCCGCGTCACCCACGGCCACGGGAGCCTCGCTGGTCCAGGAAGCAATGACGCGTGTGGTTGCTCGCAACAAGCCTAATCATGTCCGTGAGAAAAAAATTAGATTATTTGGTTGTCTGATCTGTACCAGATTTTTGATCCGCATGAAACTTAAAGCAATTATCTGTCAGACCCGTTAAAAACGGCCGAATCAACCATTTCCAGCGATCGAGGCTCGAGTGATGTAGGGGGACGCGACGCTGACCTCCAGCGTCCACGGAGATGGCGCAAGCTCGCGCGTGTTTTCAAAAAAGCGGCGGGAGGAATTGGCGTCACCTCCCACCGAATCAGTCGCCCTATTTAGCTAGCCGAAGAAGACCGTGACTTGCCGTGATGGCGCCTACCACCCGCCTCACCTACCACGAGTAATGGCGCCGCAACCACCGCCATTAATGGCCGCGCGGGCTTATCTAGCCTCCCTCCCCCTCTCGCCCCATCGTCCCCCTCCCCTGGCGGTTGCTCTTCGTCAGATCCCACGGCCCAGTCGAGCGAGAGAGATGGTGGGGGGCTCGCGGAGGGGAACAAGGGCGTGGCGGGTGCGCCCCAATCACCAGGTGGCGGCGTCGATGGTCTCCCAGCCGCCGGTGCCGGTGTCGCAGTTGCCGGTGTCGCAGTTGCCGGTGACCGAGCGGGGGACGCCAGAGGCACACGCGAAGATGATTCGCGTGGTGAGGGAGCGATTCCCGAACTGCGACGTCTGGCCAGCAACCCTCATCGAGGTCATCCAGCACGCGATGTCCGAGGAACGCGTGCGGTTCGCCGGCGACGATGGGGGGATGGATTACGAGCTCATCTTCTGGGCCATTCAGGAGGCGGAGTCAACGGATTCGAGGCAGGCGGCGAAGTGGGCGAGATTCAGGACAAGGAACCCGTCGCGGCTCAACATTCGGCCTCCAGCGGTGCTGCAGATCGCCAACATACCACCAGAGTACCTGCCGCCGGGGACCGTCCTGCCCAGGGTCCCCTGAATCGAGGGGAGCCCGGCGTGCACGCCCCGTAGGGCTTCTCCAACCTGTGGGCGCAGCGTGGGAGGGGTGAGGGAGTCCTGGATTAGGGGGTGTTCGGGTGGCCGGACTATACCTTCAGCCGGACTCCTGAACTATGAAGATACAAGATTGAAGACTTCGTCCCGTGTTCGGAAGGGACTTTCCTTGGCGTGGAAGGCAAGCTTGGCGATGCGGATATTCAAGATCTCCTACCATTGTAACCGACTCTGTGTAACCCTAACCCTATCCGGTGTCTATATAAACCGGAGGGTTGTAGTCCGTAGGGCATCAACTCCATACACAACAATCATACCATAGGCTAGCTTCTAGGGTTTAGCCTCCTTGATCTCGTGGTAGATCTACTCTTGTACTACCCATATCATCAATATTAATCAAGCAGGAGTAGGGTATTACCTCCATCGAGAGGGCCCGAACCTGGGTAAAAACATCGTGTCCCTTGTCTCCTGTTACCATCCGGCCTTGACGCACAGTTCGGGACCCCCTACCCGAGATCCGCCGGTTTTGACACCGACATTGGTGCTTTCATTGAGAGTTCCTCTGTGTCGTCGCCTTTAGGCCTGATGGCTCCTTTGATCATCAACAACGATGCGGTCCAGGGTGAGACTTTTTTCCCCGGACAGATCTTCATCTTCGGCGGCTTCGCACTGCGGGCCAATTCGCTTGGCCACCTGGAGCAGATCGAAAGCTACGCCCCTGGCCATCAAGTCAGGTTTGGAAGCCTAAATTACATGGCAGACATCCGCGAAGATTTGATCTTCGACGGATTCGAGCCACAACCAAGCGCGCCGCACTGTCTCGCGGGGCATGATCTAGCTCTGTCACCGAACAGTATCCCGGAGGCCGCAAATGCACCAGCTCTGACCCTTAATTCGGAGCCAGTTGTGTCAATCGAGGATGAGAGGTTGCGCGTCACCTCGGGGGCTGCGATCTCAAAGGCGATCGAGCCGAACGCCGGCCCCACACTCCGCGTGACTCACGACTCCGAGGATCCGGACTCCTCTCCGGACTCCGAACCCCCCGCGCCCCTGCCAATCGAATCCGATTGGGCGCCAATAATGGAGTTCACCGTCACGGACATCTTTCAACACTCGCCTTTTGGCGATATCCTGAATTGTCTCAAGTCTCTCTCTTTATCAGGAGAGCCCTGGCCAAACTGCGGTCACCGAGGATGGGATACGGACGATGAAGAAATTCAAAGCCCACCCACCACCCACTTGGTAGCCACTGTCGACAATTTAAACGACGTGCTCAACTTTGTCTCCGGAGACATCGACAGCATGGATGACGATGCAGGAGATACCGATGAACCAACGCCCACAGTGTTGGAAATATGCCCTAGAGGCAATAATAAATTGATTATTATTATATTTCCTTGTTCATGATAATCGTTTATTATCCATGCTAGAATTGTATTGATAGGAAACTCAGATACATGTGTGGATACATAGACAACACCATGTCCCTAGTAAGCCTCTAGTTGACTAGCTCGTTAATCAATAGATGGTTACGGTTTCCTGACCATGGACATTGGATGTCGTTGATAACGGGATCACATCATTAGGAGAATGATGTGATGGACAAGACCCAATCCTAAGCCTAGCACAAGATCATGTAGTTCGTATGCTAAAGCTTTTCTAATGTCAAGTATCATTTCCTTAGACCATGAGATTGTGCAACTCCCGGATACCGTAGGAGTGCTTTGGGTGTGCCAAACGTCACAACGTAACTGGGTGGCTATAAAGGTACACTACGGGTATCTCTGAAAGTGTCTGTTGGGTTGGCACGAATCGAGATTGGGATTTTGTCACTCCGTGTAAACGGAGAGGTATCTCTGGGCCCACTCGGTAGGACATCATCATAATGTGCACAATGTGACCAAGGGGTTGATCACGGGATGATGTGTTACGGAACGAGTAAAGAGACTTGCCGGTAACGAGATTGAACAAGGTATCGGTATACCGACGATCGAATCTCGGGCAAGTACCATACCACTAGACAAAGGGAATTGTATACGGGATTGATTGAGTCCTTGACATCGTGGTTCATCCGATGAGATCATCGTGGAACATGTGGGAGCCAACATGGGTATCCAGATCCCGCTGTTGGTTATTGACCGGAGAACATCTCGGTCATGTCTGCATGTCTCCCGAACCCGTAGGGTCTACACACTTAAGGTTCGATGACGCTAGGGTTATAAAGGAAGCTTGTATGTGGTTACCGAATGTTGTTCGGAGTCCCGGATGAGATCCTGGATGTCACGAGGAGTTCCGGAATGGTCCGGAGGTAAAGATTTATATATAGGAAGTCCTGTTTCGGCCATCGGGACAAGTTTCGGGGTCATCGGTATTGTACCGGGACCACCGGAAGGGTCCCGGGGGCCCACCGGGTGGGGCCACCTGCCCCGGGGGGCACATGGGCTGTAGGGGGTGCGCCTTGGCCTAGATGGGCCAAGGGCACCAGCCCCAAGAGGCCCATGCGCCTAGGGAACCCTAGAGGGGAGAGTCCTCAAGGGGGAAGGCACCTCCGAGGTGCCTTGGGGAGGATGGACTCCTCCCCCCTCTTAGCCGCACCCCTTTCTTGGAGGAAGGGGCAAGGCTGCGCCTCCCCCCTCTCCCCTGCCCCTATATATAGTGGAGGGGAGGGAGGGCATCCATACCTGAGCCCTTGGCGCCTCCCTCCCTCCCGTGACACCTCCTCCTCTCCCGTAGGTGCTTGGCGAAGCCCTGCAGGATTGCCACGCTCCTCCATCACCACCACGCCGTTGTGCTGCTGCTGGATGGAGTCTTCCTCAACCTCTCCCTCTCTCCTTGCTGGATCAAGTCGTGGGAGACATCGTCGAGCTGTACGTGTGTTGAACGCGGAGGTGCTGTCCGTTCGGCACTAGGATCATCGGTGATCTGAATCACGACGAGTACGACTCCATCAACCCCGTTCACTTGAACGCTTCCGCTTAGCGATCTACAAGGGTATGTAGATGCACTCTCCTTCCCCTCGTTGCTGGTCTCTCCATAGATAGATCTTGGTGACACGTAGGAAAATTTTGAATTTCTGCTACGTTCCCCAGCAGTGGCATCATGAGCTAGGTCTATTGCGTAGATTCTTTGCACGAGTAGAACACAAAGTAGTTGTGGGCGTCGATATTGTTAAATATGCTTGCCGTTACTAGTCTTATCTTGATTCGGCGGCATCGTGGGATGAAGCGGCCCGGACCAACCTTACACGTACGCTTACGTGAGACCGGTTCCACCGACAAACATGCACTAGTTGCATAAGGTGGCTGGCGGGTGTCTGTCTCTCCCACTTTAGTCGGATCGGATTCGATGAAAAGGGTCCTTATGAAGGGTAAATAGCAATTGGCATATCACGTTGTGGTTCATGCGTAGGTAAGAAACGTTCTTGCTAGAAACCCATAGCAGCCACGTAAAACATGCAAACAACAATTAGAGGACGTCTAACTTGTTTTTGCAGGGTATGCTATGTGATGTGATATGGCCAAAAGGATGTGATGAATGATATATGTGATGTATGAGATTGATCATGTTCTTGTAATAGGAATCACGACTTGCATGTCGATGAGTATGACAACCGGCAGGAGCCATAGGAGTTGTCTTTATTTATTTGTGACCTGCGTGTCAACTTAAACGTCATGTAATTACTTTACTTTATTGCTAACTGTTAGCCATAGTAGTAGAAGTAATAGTTGGCGAGGCAACTTCATGAAGACACGATGATGGAGATCATGATGATGGAGATCATGGTGTCATGCCGGTGACGATGATGATCATGGAGCCCCGAAGATGGAGATCAAAAGGAGCAAAGTGATGATGGCCATATCATGTCACTATTTGATTGCATGTGATGTTTATCATGTTTATACATCTTATTTGCTTAGAACGACGGTAGTAAATAAGATGATCCCTTACAACAATTTCAAGAAGTGTTCTCCCCTAACTGTGCACCGTTGCGACAGTTCGTGTTTCGAAGCACCACGTGATGATCGGGTGTTAGATTCTAACGTTCACATACAACGGGTGTAAGACAGATTTACACACGCGAAACACTTAGGGTTAACTTGACGAGCCTAGCATGTACAGACATGGCCTCGGAACATGGAGACCGAAAGGTCGAACATGAGTCGTATAGAAGATACGATCAACATGAAGATGTTCACCGATGATGACTAGTCCGTCTCACGTGATGATCGGACACGGCCTAGTTTGACTCGGATCATGTAATCACTTAGATGACTAGAGGGATGTCTATCTGAGTGGGAGTTCATAAGATGAACTTAATTATCCTGAACATAGTCAAAAGGTTTTTGCAAATTATGTCGTAGCTCATGCTATAGTTCTACTGTTTAGATATGTTCCTAGAGAAAAATTAGTTGAAAGTTGATAGTAGCAATTATGCGGACTAGGTCCGTAAACTGAGGATTGTCCTCATTGCTTCATAGAAGGCTTATGTCCTTAATGCACCGCTCAGTGTGCTGAACCTCGAACGTTGTCTGTGGTTGTTGTGAACATCTGACATACACGTTTTGATAACTACGTGATAGTTCAGTTAAACGGTTTAGAGTTGAGGCACCAAAGACGTTTTTGAAACATCGCGAAACATATGAGATGTTTTGAGGGCTGAAATTGGGATTTCAGGCTCGTGCCCATGTCAAGAGGTATAAGACCTCCGATGACTTTCTTAACCTGCAAACTAAGGAGAAAAGCTCAATTGTTGAGCTTGTGCTCAGATTGTCTGAGTACAACAATCATTTGAATCGAGTGGGAGTTGATCTTCCAGATAAGACAGTGATGGTTCTCCAAAGTCATTGCCACCAAGCTGTTAGAGCTTCGTGATGAACTATAACATATCAGGGATAGATATGATGATCCTTGAGGTATTCGCGATGTTTGACACCGCGAAAGTAGAAATCAAGAAGGAGCATCAATTGTTGATGGTTGGTGAAACCACTAGTTTCAAGAAGGGCAAGGGCAAGAAGGGATACTTCATGAAACGGCAAATCAGCTGCTGCTCTAGTGAAGAAACCCAAGGTAAAACCCAAACCCGAGACTAAGTGCTTCTGTAATAAGGGGAACAACCACTAGAGCAGAATTACCCTAGATACTTGGTAGATAAGAAGGCTGGCAAGGTCGATAGAAGTATATTGGATATACATTGTGTTAATGTGTACTTTGCTAGTACTCCTAGTAGCACCAGGGTATTAGATACTGGTTCGGTTGCTAAGTGTTAGTAACTCGAAACAAAAGGCTACGGAATAAACGGAGACTAGCTAAAGGTGAGCTGACGATATGTGTTGGAAGTTTTTCCAAGCTTGATATGATCAAGCATCGCACGCTCCCTCTACCAAAGAGATTGGTGTTAAACCTAAATAATTGTTATTTGGTGTTTGCGTTGAGCATAGACATGATTGGATTACGTCTATCGCAATACGGTTATTCATTTAAGGAGAATAATGGTTACTCTGTTTATTTGAATAATACCTTCAATGGTCTTACACCTAAAATGAATGGTTTATTAAATCTCGATCGTAGTGATACACATGTTCATGCCAAAAGATAGTAATGATAGTACCACCTACTTGTGGCACTGCCACGTAAGTCATATCGGTATAAAACGCATGAAGAAGCTCCATATTGATGGATCTTTAGGCTCACTCGTTTTGAAAAGTTTGAGACATGCGAACCATGTCTATTGGTGTATATGCATGAAGAAACTCCATGCAAATGGACCATTTTGACTCACTTGATTTTGAATCACTTGGGACATGCAAATCATACCACATGGGCAACATGACTGAAAAGCCTCGTTTTCAGTAAGATGGAACAAGATAGCAACTTGTTGGAAGTAACACATTTTGATGTGTACAGTCCAATGAGTGCTGAGGCATGTAGTGGATATTGTTATGTTCTTACTTCACAGATAATTTGAGTGGATGTTGAGTACATTTACTTGATGAATCATGAGTCTGAATTATTGAAAGGTTCAAGTAATTTCAGGGTGAAGTTGAAAGATCGTCGAGACAAGAGGATAAAATATCTATGATATGATCATAGAGATGAATATCTGAATTACGAGTTTGGCGCAGAATTAAGACATTGTGGAAATAGTTTCACAACTAATACAGCCTGGAACACCATAGTGTGATGGTGTGTCCGAACATCATAACTGCACCCTATTGGATATGATGCATACCATGATGTCTCTTATCGAAGTACCACTATAGTTTATGGGTTAGGCATTAGAGACAACCACATTCACTTTAAATAGGGCACCACGTAATTCCGTTGAGATGACACCGTATGAATTATGGTTTAGAGAAACCTAAGCTGTCATTTCTTAGAAGTTTGGGGCTGTGATGCTTATGTGGAAAGGTTTCAGGCTGATAAGCTCGAACCCAAAGCGGATAAATGCATCTTCATAGGACACCCAAAACAGTTGGGTATACCTCCTGTCTCAGATTCGAAAGCAACAAGGGATTGTTTCTAGAATCGGGTCCTTTCTCGAGGAAAAGTTTCTCTCGAAAAGTTGAGTGGGAGGATGGTGGAGACTTGATGAGGTTATTGAACCGTTACTTCAACAAGTGTGTAGCAGGGCACAGGAAGTTGTTCCTGTGGCACGTACACCAACTGAAGTGGAAGCTTATGATAGTGATCATGAAACTTTGGATCGAGTCACTACCAAACCTCGTGGGATGACAAGGATGCGTACTACTTCAGAGTGGTACATAATCCTGTCTTGGAAGTCATGTTGCTAGACAACAATGAACCTACGAGCTATGGAGAAGCGATGGTGGGCCCGGATTCCGATAAATGGCTCAAGGCCATAAAACCCGAGAGAGGATCCATGTATGAAAACAAAGTGTAGACTTTGGAAGAACTACTTGATGGTCGTAAGGCTGTTAGGTACATATGGATTTTGAAAGGAAGACAGACAATGATGGTAAGTGTCACCATTGAGAAAGCTCGACTTGTCGTTAAGATGTTTTTCGACAAGTTCAAGGAGTTGACTATGATGAGACTTTCTCACTCGTAGCGATGCTAAGAGTCTGTTGGAATTATATTAGCAATTACTGCATTATTTATGAAATCTTGCAGATAGGATGTCAAAACATTGTTTCCTCGACGATTCTTGAGGAAAGGTTGTATGTGATACAACCGGAAGGTTTTGTCTATCCTGAAATATGCTAATAAGTATGCAAAGCTCCAGCAATCCTTCTGAGGACTGGAGTGAGCATCTCGGAGTTGGAATGTATGCTTTGATGATGATCAAAGATTTTGGGTGTATACAAAGTTTATGAGAAACTTGTATTTCCAAAGAAGTGAGTGGGAGCACTATAGAATTTCTGATGAGTATATGTTGTTGACATATTAATGATCAGAAATGACGTAGAATTTCTGGAAAGCATATAGGGTTATTTGGAAAGCGTTTTCAATGGAAAACCTGGATTAAGCTACTTGAACATTGAGCATCAAGATCTATAAGGATAGATCAAAACGCTTAATAGTACTTTCAAATGAGCACATACCTTGACATGATCTTGAAGGTGTTCAAGATGAACCAGTCAAAGAAGGAGTTCTTGCCTGAGTTGTAAGGTACGAGGTTAAGACTTAAAGATCGACCATGGCAGAATAGAGAGAAAGGAACGAAGGTCGTCCCCTATGCTTAGGACATAGGCTCTACAGTATGCTATGCTGTGTACCGCACCTGAAGTGTGCTCTACCATGAGTCAGTCAAGGGGTACAAGAGTGATCCAAGAATGGATCACAGGACAGCGGTCAAAGTTATCCTTAGTAACTAGTGGACTAAGGAATTTTCTCAATTATGGAGGTGGTAAAAGAGTTCGTCGTAAAGGGTTATGTCGATGCAAGCTTAACACCTATCCGGATAGCTCTGAGTAGAGATACCGGATACGTATAATGGAGGAACAATTTAGAATAGCTCCAAGTAGAACAGTTATTTGGATTAGCTCCAAATAGAGCGTGGTAGCTACATCTAGGAGATGACATAGAGATTTGTAAAACACACACGGATCTGAAAGGTTCGGACCCGTTGACTAAAACCTCTCTCACAAGCAACATGATCAAACGTAAAACTCATTGAGTATTAATCACATAGTGATGTGAACTAGACTACTGATTCTAGTAAACTCTTGGGTGTTAGTCACATGGCGATGTGACCTGTGAGTGTTAATCACATGGCGATGTGGACTAGATTATTGACTCTAGTGCAAGTGGGAGACTGTTGGAAATATGCCCTAGAGGCAATAATAAATTGATTATTATTATATTTCCTTGTTCATGATAATCGTTTATTATCCATGCTAGAATTGTATTGATAGGAAACTCAGATACATGTGTGGATACATAGACAACACCATGTCCCTAGTAAGCCTCTAGTTGACTAGCTCGTTAATCAATAGATGGTTACGGTTTCCTGACCATGGACATTGGATGTCGTTGATAACGGGATCACATCATTAGGAGAATGATGTGATGGACAAGACCCAATCCTAAGCCTAGCACAAGATCATGTAGTTCGTATGCTAAAGCTTTTCTAATGTCAAGTATCATTTCCTTAGACCATGAGATTGTGCAACTCCCGGATACCGTAGGAGTGCTTTGGGTGTGCCAAACGTCACAACGTAACTGGGTGGCTATAAAGGTACACTACGGGTATCTCTGAAAGTGTCTGTTGGGTTGGCACGAATCGAGATTGGGATTTTGTCACTCCGTGTAAACGGAGAGGTATCTCTGGGCCCACTCGGTAGGACATCATCATAATGTGCACAATGTGACCAAGGGGTTGATCACGGGATGATGTGTTACGGAACGAGTAAAGAGACTTGCCGGTAACGAGATTGAACAAGGTATCGGTATACCGACGACCGAATCTCGGGCAAGTACCATACCGCTAGACAAAGGGAATTGTATACGGGATTGATTGAGTCCTTGACATCGTGGTTCATCCGATGAGATCATCGTGGAACATGTGGGAGCCAACATGGGTATCCAAGATCCCGCTGTTGGTTATTGACCGGAGAACATCTCGGTCATGTCTGCATGTCTCCCGAACCCGTAGGGTCTACACACTTAAGGTTCGATGACGCTAGGGTTATAAAGGAAGCTTGTATGTGGTTATCGAATGTTGTTCGGAGTCCCGGATGAGATCCAGGACGTCACGAGGAGTTCCGGAATGGTCCGGAGGTAAAGATTTATATATAGGAAGTCCTGTTTCGGCCATCGGGACAAGTTTCGGGGTCATCGGTATTGTACCGGGACCACCGGAAGGGTCCCGGGGGCCCACCGGGTGGGGCCACCTGCCCCGGGGGGCCACATGGGCTGTAGGGGGTGCGCCTTGGCCTACATGGGCCAAGGGCACCAGCCCCAAGAGGCCCATGCGCCTAGGGAACCCTAGAGGGAAGAGTCCTCAAGGGGGAAGGCACCTCCGAGGTGCCTTGGGGAGGATGGACTCCTCCCCCCTCTTAGCCGCACCCCTTTCTTGGAGGAAGGAGCAAGGCTGCGCCTCCCCCTCTCCCCTGCCCCTATATATAGTGGAGGGGAGGGAGGGCATCCATACCTGAGCCCTTGGCGCCTCCCTCCCTCCCGTGACACCTCCTCCTCTCCCGTAGGTGCTTGGCGAAGCCCTGCAGGATTGCCACGCTCCTCCATCACCACCACGCCGTTGTGCTGCTGCTGGATGGAGTCTTCCTCAACCTCTCCCTCTCTCCTTGCTGGATCAAGTCGTGGGAGACATCGTCGAGCTGTACGTGTGTTGAACGCGGAGGTGCTGTCCGTTCGGCACTAGGATCATCGGTGATCTGAATCACGACGAGTACGACTCCATCAACCCCGTTCACTTGAACGCTTCCGCTTAGCGATCTACAAGGGTATGTAGATGCACTCTCCTTCCCCTCGTTGCTGGTCTCTCCATAGATAGATCTTGGTGACACGTAGGAAAATTTTGAATTTCTGCTACGTTCCCCAGCACACAGGGCATTGGACAGCCACCTCATCTCACGATGTGTACACGGTGGATACCCCTAAAGGAAGCGACAACGAGGAAAAAGGGGATGGAACGGGAGATCGACCCCCCGAAAAGCAATCAAAGCATCGGCGTAAATGCCGACCCAAGCCCCGCCTCGATAAAAACCCAGCCATAGAGCAGGACGAGCCGGTAGACGACAAGCAAGCCTTAGAGCAACCGTCCGAACAGGGCAACACGGATAGAGAAACCCAACATCCCTCCTCCGGTGAAAATAGCATTCCGGACGACCTCACGCCAGATAAACCCATGGAGCAGAAGAATCTCCACGAGAGGCTCGTTGCAACTGCACGCAGCCTGAAAAAGCAGAAGCGGAAGCTAAAAACAGCGGAAGATGCACTCCGGATTAGATGGAGCAAAGTAATCAATACCGCAGATAAATACGGCGACGGTAGCCGCACTAAAAGCTATCCAAAAAGAAAGCTACTGCCTGAATTCGACGAAAAGGCCCTAGAGCCCTCGCATTCAAAAAATAAGAAAGCCACACGGTCGGATAGACGACCCCATAAAGCGGCAAGCAGCGCCGCACTTAAATCGGCATGCGACCCACCTAAGGATTCGCATCATGGCCCAGTTAGGTCCATTTATGGACCAAAAAAACAAGCTCTCGTAAGCAATGCAATAAAGTCATCATCAGAATCCGGCACACCCAAATACAGGGGCGCCGCACACCCCCTATGTTTCACCGATGAGGTCTTGGATTATGAATTTCCAGAGGGATTCAAACCCGTAAACATAGAGGCATATGATGGAACAACAGACACTGGAGTCTGGATCGAGGATTATATCCTCCACATAAACATGGCTAGAGGAGATGATCTCCACGCCATAAAATATTTACCCCTTAAGCTTAAAGGGCCAGCCCGGCATTGGCTTAAAAGCCTTCCTGAAAACACAATTGGAAGTTGGGAAGAGCTCGAGGATGCTTTCTGAGCAAATTTTCAAGGGACCTATGTCCGCCCTCCGGATGCAGACGATCTTAGTCACATAACTCAACAGCCTGGAGAATCAGCTCAGCAGTTCTGGAATAGATTCCTCACTAAAAAGAATCAAATAGTCGACTGTCCGGACACCGAAGCCTTAGCAGCTTTCAGGCATAACATCTGAGACGAATGGCTCGCCAGACACCTCGGCCAAGAAAAGACAAGAACAATGGCCGCACTAACAAGCCTCATGACCCGCTTTTGTGCAGGAGAGGACAGCTGGTTGGCAAGGTGCAGCCCCAGCGACCCAAGTACATCTGAAACTAGGGATGGAAACGGAAAACCACGACACCACAAGGACCGTCGCCGGACTAAGGAAAAAAGTCCGAAGAGCACGGCAGTCAATGCCGGATTCAAAGGCTCACGACAAAATCAGACAAAACCGCCCCTCCAGGATAACAGGGACGATCCATCCAACTTAAATAAAATCCTGGACAGGATATGTCAGATACACAGTACTCCCGGGAAGCCTGCTAACCATACCCACAGAGATTGTTGGGTTTTCAAACAATCCGGCAGACTCAATGCCGAACACAAGGGGCTCGACACACCAAGCGAAGACGAGGATGAACCCCAAAAGCAGAGCACCAGGAAACAAAAGAACTTCCCACAAGAAGTAAAAACAATAAACTTACTTCACATAACAAAACGTGCGACGCCCATAAAGGTATGCACCACACGACCTATCCCTAAAGGGTCCCGCCACTGGTTTTCAAAACCAATCATCTTCGATCAGCTAGATTATTCTAGAAATATCAAGAATGTAGGCTGGACTGCCTTGATACTCGATCCAATAATTGGAGGACTCCAGTTTTCAAATGTCCTCATGGACGATGGCAGTGGACTAAACCTGATATATCAGGATACAATCCATCACATGGGGATGAACCCAGCAAGAATCCGCTGCAGCAAAACCTCCTTTCAAGGGGTAACACCTGGTACGGACACCCATTGTATGGGTTTTCTCCGGCTTGAAGTTATATTCGGCTCTGCTGATAACTTCCGCCGCGAAAAGCTGACCTTCCATATCGTCCTGTTCTCAAGTCGCTATCAAGCACTACTGGGACGTGAAGCTTTCGCCCGCTTTAACGCAATACTGCATTATGCATCTCTCACGCTTAAGATGCCCGGTCCACGAGGCATCATCTCTTTGAAGGGGAAGCACTAAAGTGTGCCTCCCCAAGCGGAGGACTGTGCGGCCGCTTTGACAGCCCCACAGTAAAATGGCCTCACCGGCCAAAAAACTTCGGAATATGTCATTAAAGACCACGAACGCGGATAGACGAGTTCGGGACAAAATCATCATTGATGCGGGCTTAGTGGCCATATACCCCCACTAGGGGCTCCATGCATATACAATAAGAGACAATAAAGCTCAATTTTATATATTTTACTTTATACTTTGTTTATTTTAAACTTTTGTTCGGCACGACCCGTTTTCAACTCAGTTCCTCTCTTTTACAGATGAACGTCGTGCGACGCCCGTCCAGGATACGTCACAACGGAGACACAGGCGCAGACGTGCAGTAGGGACCCATCCTAAAGGATTCTTTTTAGATTAAGACCATGCGTAAACCTTTTTTACTGTCTCTTGTTGCTACACATCTCCTGGTTTTTTCTGATATAACCAAGGAGGAGGCTGGCGTCTTGGCATGTGGCCACGTCAGAATTTTTGCATGTACCTGGACACTAGGGGCTTTTTTAATAAAGAGTGTTGTTTCGCCCGCACTCATAAAGACTGAACACCTTAGGGAGTGTTCGGCGTCGCGAGTTTTGGCATTATATGCATCAGCTCCGAATCATGTCTTTGGTCAAATGTTGGGTTGCCCAGCTCCTGAGTTCGGCTACCTTACGTTCCGCTCTATCGGCTAAGGCAGCACCAGGAGAACTACTGCGATTGTGCCCCGGTTCGGCCGGGCGAACACCTCAGTAGAGAAAGCCGAAAACTGACTGTCATGATGTAGCGTGAGACTGGTCAGCCACTCGATGACCTATCGGAATCTATCGGATTCCTCCGCTTTAACGAAGGGCCGCTTCCCGGTCAGGCACATACGCGCCCCGAACTCGGGCGAGCGTAGTCGCCACCAAGGGGCTATCTAAATAGTCTCACTGTCAAGCTCCTATGGCTAAGTGAAAGTGTTAAAGCATTATAGTCCGGTTGCCTGGCCCGCTGCGCTATCACCTCCTTTGTAGGACCAAGACGTTGGGTTAAGTGTGAAAATGCGTCTTCTGCAAGCACCCCCGCACTATGTGCGTGGGGGTTGAAGCCAACGACTGCCATCTTTCAGATTTTGTATATATATATATATATATATATATATATATATATATATATATATATATATATATATATCTTAAAACGGTCGCACAGGAGGTGTTCCCAATACTTGAAGGCACAAGTATAAAAGGCCACTACAGTTTATCAAAATATTACTTTATAATTACATATGCTATCATAACATAGCATCTTTCGAGCACTGCGTCTCTATTATACGAGCGCCTTCAAGGACTTCCTGAAAGTAGTGCTCGGAGGGTACTCGGCTTTTGTCTGAATCTCGGGACGCAACAACGGTGGTCTCCATCTCTGCCCAGTATGTCTTGACACGGGCAAGAGCCATCCTTGCGCCCTCTATACATGCTGACCTCTTCATTGCATTAATACGCGGCACCGCGTCAAGGAATTGCTGCACCAAGCCAAAATAACTCTTCGGCTCCGATCTCCCCGGCCACAGATGACCCATGACGTACTTCATGCCGAGTCCGGACAACCTATTCAGTTCGGCCCATTGAGCCAAACGATTGTCCACTGCCAGTGGACGCTCTGGATTGTGAAACTGCGACCAGAAAAGCTTTACCACTTCGCGATCTTTCTGATCTCGAAAGTGTTCGGTCGCATCAGCAGCACTCGCTGCCAAATCCAGATAGGTATCCTCCACACTCCACATCCGGTCCAACGGAGCAAACTTCGGATCGCAAAATTTCCTTCGTAGCATAAAGGGCTTTCCAGCCGCAATCTATTCGGCCTGACGCAGCTCCTCCTTCGCAGCTCTCATCGCAGAGCGCACGTCCTTGGCATTGGCAACGGCCTTCTCTAAGTCCGTCTATTTCGCCTGGTCTTCTTTCTCAAGAAGTCTGCAACGGTCTGCAGCACTCTTTAACTTTTCGGCCATCTCGACCATCTCTTCCTTGCTTCGGCAATGAGCAGCCTGTTAGGCTCTCAGCTCTTCAAGGGCTTTCGTGGCAGCCGCATCACTTTCTCTGGTTTGTTCTTTAGCCCGGGCAAGTTCTGCCCTAAGACTCTCCACGGCGGTTGCACCATCTGCGTCAAGCACACACATCGTAAGACACGGGCATAAAACCCTTCTTACCTGATGCCGCCCGAGGAATTACATACCTTGAGCCTCATCAAGCCGCTTGTTGACAAGTGCGATGTCGGCATCTGCCACGTCCAGTTGCCGCTTTAGTTCGGCAAAATCATCAGTTCGGCTCGATTCCGGACACCCTGCCGCCTACATTCAAAGGCGACATCTTAGACCTGGGATTATGATCCTCCGCGTGCCGTCATTTCTTGACAACGGGCAAAGTCTCAGGGGCTACTATCTACACAGGGCGCATCTTATTCATGCGCAACTGACAAAAGTGTACATTATCTAATGTACCTCAAAACCCGTCAGTAAACTTTTGACGGCCTCATGCAATCCACTCTCTGCGGATTAGATCCTTCCAATCACCGTGCCCATCAATGCACGGTGCTCCTCCGAGATAGAAGCTCGCCCCAGCAGAATCTTTAGCTCCTCCGGCCGAGCACCAGACGGTGCCGGACTTGTCCTATGACCTCTTTCGAAGGTCGGACGCAGACAACCTCGGGGGGGCACATAGCTATCTTCTGCCCCTGCCGGATTCGAAGAAACCCTCCGCGACGACACCTCAGGGTCGCCCGCCTCGCTAGGCGGCACGGCAGGGGGAGGCGTCCTGCTCTCCATCATCTCCGGAAGGAGATCCCCCGAAGACGAGCTCTGTTGAGAAGGGTTGAGGTCCGAGCTACAAGGTAAAAATTCGGTTAATCTTCTCAGATATAAATCAAGGATTTCACTCACCCCTCAAAAGGAAAATCTTTCTCTACTTACGGCTCGCTGGAGGGATGATCCCCTTGAGGGCGTAGTCCGGCCGAGGAACTCCCCGGCGTCGGACCCTCTGACGAGGATTTTTCCCCCCGCTTCGAGGCCATGGTTTCCGGGTCGTCAGAGGCGACTCTCTTCTTCCCCTTAGGAGAGGAATTGTCGGTTCCTCCCTTCGGAGCAGCCTCCTTCGAGGAGGCCATAGTTTCCTTGTCCTCCCCCTTGCTTCCCTCCAAAGGCATTATCTCCAGCATCCTGACCAGCACAGGATCCGGCCTGGTTTTGGGAAGGGGAGCCGGACACCTGATCAGCTTTGCCTTCGCTATCCACTCCTGTTTAAAAGGACGGCTCTTTTAGGGGCAAGTTTATGACAATTATACGGATAGAAGGTCCGGGAACAAGGTTGCTTACTTGAGTATCCGGGCGATTGCAGCTTAGGCCTGCGTCCTCGGTTAAATCCGGACACATTTCTTGTGATCCGAAGAACAGTTTATACATCTCCGCGGGCGTGGCGCCCATGAAATTTTGGAGAGCTCGCAGCCTCTGGATTAAACTCCCACAGGCGAAGGGAGCGACGTTTGCCGGGCAATATTCGGCGAATCAGCATGACCTGCGTCACCTTGACCAGGCTGAGGTCTCCTTCCAAGAGATCCTTAATGCGGCCCTGTAACAAGGGCTCATCTTTGGGCAAACCCCAATCTAACCCTCTGTTGACCCATGATGCTAGCCGTGACGGGGGACCCGAGCGAAAGGCAGGAGGCGCCACCCACTTGGTGCTCCGGGGAGCGGTGATATAAAACCACTCTCGTTGCCACAAGCCTAGCTCCTCCTGAAAAGAGCCCTCGGGCCATGGAGCATCAGCATTTTTGCTTATAACAGCGCCTCCGCACTCTGCGTGCCGTCCCTTGATCATCTTCGGCTCCACTTTGAAGGTCTTGAGCCATAATCCGAAGTGAGGGGTAACACGGAGGAACGCTTCACACACGACAATAAACGAGGAGATATGGAGGATGGACTCCAGGGCTAAGTCATGGAATTCCAGCCCATAGTAAAACAGCAGTCCCCTCACAAAGGGATCCATTGGGAAGCCCAACCCTCGAAGGAAGTGAGACATGAACACCATGCTCTCACCGGGCTGGGGACTGGGAATGACCCGCCCTTGAGCAGGCAACCTATGCGAAATTTCGCCGGTCAGGAACTTAGCCTCCCTCAACTTTAGTATGTCCTCCTCCGTGACGGAGGAGGGCGTCCATCGGCCTTAAAGGTCAGAACCGGACATCGTCGAAGGTTCGAAGCGCCTGGAATCTGGAGCCTAGGGTGTTGGAACTCGAGGCGACGGGCAAACTCGCTTGAGATTGAAAAAAGGAGTAAGGCCTTGGTCTCTTTATAAGAGGTTGAATACCAAGTGCTCTCCCCGCAACCGTTCGGGACTCGTCTTTACTCGAGGAAACGTGCTAATGGGCACGGTTGGGTTACCCACGTCCGTATTGATGAGAATCCCGTAAAAGGGGTACACGATCTCTACTTTGACAAGACGTGCCAAGGAAACCGCCTCGCAAAACGTGCTAAGGTGGAAAAGTAAAAACGATTCGAGTAAAGGACTTGGCCGTAGTGTGATGACGCACTGCGGAATACGTCAGCAGATTTGATTTGTGTTAATATTATTCTCTCTATGGCAATATGTGGAAACTTATTTTGCAGAGCCGAACACTACTCTTGGTGTTTACAATCTTCTATGAAGGACTTGGAGGAGGAACCCGCCTTGCAATGCCGAAGATAATCTGTGCGCCGGACTCGTCGTCATTGAAGCCTTGTTCAGGGGCTACTGAGGGAGTCCTGGATTAGGGGGTGTCCGGATAGCCGGACTATACCTTCAGCCGGACTCCTGGACTATGAAGATACAAGATTGAAGACTTCGTCCCGTGTCCGGAAGGGACTTTCCTTGGCGTGGAAGGCAAGCTTGGCGATACGGATATGTAGATATCCTACCATTGTAACCGACTTTGTGTAACCCTAACCCTCTCCGGTGTCTATATAAACCAGAGGGTTTTAGTCCGTAGGACAACATACAGAACAACAATCATACCATAGGCTAGCTTCTAGGGTTTAGCCTCTCCGATCTCATGGTAGATCTACTCTTGTACTACCCATATCATCAATATTAATCAAGCAGGAGTAGGGTATTACCTCCATCGAGAGGGCCCGAACCTGGGTAAAAACATCGTGTCCCTTGTCTCCTGTTACCATCCGGCCTTGACGCACAGTTCGGGACCCCCCTACCCGAGATCCACCGGTTTTGACACCGACAAGGGGCGAGGCGTGCTTCCTCAACCTTCCACCATGGCCGGGCGACCGCGGGGAGATCCCACATCTCCCTGACAAGGTGAGGAAATCCAGACCCAAATCCTATGCTCATTCAAGATCTGATGGTGATCTGTGCGCTGAATTGATCGTTAAGGAGGATAGGGTTGTCCCTTGTGAAATTATTTGTGACTCCACTTCCATTTTCCCTAAGTCAGTGAGAGATTCTTATGAATCTGCGGGTCCAGCGAGCCAACCCGCCGCTGACGAGCTCGCTTCTGCGGGAGGGGCGGGATTGGGTTCGAATCTGGAGGTCCCACAGACAGGGCCGATCCCACAACCACCGCCGTTGGTTTCGGGTCGTGTGGTTGGGAAGAAAATGGGTCGTAAAAATACGCTTTCCATTTCTGCTAGAGGGGACGGGGAGGAAGTGGCGGATTTTTATGGCCAGCTTTGGGAGGTTCCCTCTCCTAGCCGCCGCCAGCGCCTACATATAGAGAGGCAGTCGCCGCCGAACCCTAACTTTGCAATCCCCAAATTGTTTTGGGTTAGAAAAGATCTGTTTAGGGATAGAAAATTCATAGCGCAAGATTGTTTCCCGATTCGGGCGGTGGCCAGATTTGATCCAACTCCTACTATCTTTAAACTCTCCACCAAGAAAATAGGTTTTCCTTGATCGTTTGTTGAGGTGGTTAAGGCAGTGATGGAGCGGGGGCAGGGAGGGCAGCGGCAACGCTGTCCGCCACCAGGGAAGAAGCCTGCTCCTTAAGATGGGAAGACAGCGGCTCCGCCGACCGGAGGTGCTGCTCCATTGGCGGGAGTTGCCAAGCCGGGGCAGCAGCCTCCCAAGCAGGCGGCGCGTGGGATCCAGCAGCAGCAAGTGGCCGATGCGGCAGTCCCAGCTCCACCTCCTCCTCCTGCTGCTACAGTTCAAGCTCTGGACCCAAGGTACAAGGAGATGACTTGCTTTAACTGTAGTTGGCCGGGGCACTATGTGGGTAACTGCATTGAGCCAAAGAAGTGCTTTGTCTGTGCGGGAGGTCATAATGTCAACAATTGCGCTGCCTGGGCAAAACCACATCCTACAATGACCTACTTTGGTAGCGCAGCGGCTGGCCTGGGGTTTTACCATATTGATGTGTCCCACTGCTTCAGAGCTAAGCTGGCTTAACTACAAGAATTGTGCAGTTCTCAAAGTGGTTAAGGGTGAGGTTTCTGCCTCGGAGTTGCTGATTCAGCTCAATGGATTTTTTTTGTAAAAACAAAGAGTGGCCTTGGCAGATTAGGGACTTGGGAGAGAAGAAATTCTTGCTGAGATTTCCACCTTGGAAAAATGTTGAAGACCTGATAGAGTTTCCTGCATTTGAGCTTCCAATTGATGATGTTTCTGTCAAGATCTGCGAGTGGGTGAGAATGCTAGATGAATTTGGAGGACTTACTGAGGCCTGTGTTCAAATTGAGGGGATTCCTCCAAAGTGGTGTGCATGGAAGGTGTTTGCCCAGATTACAGCTTGCTTTGGGATCCTGGTAGATGTGGACTGGAATGGTATATTTAAGAGATTCTATGAGAATATCAGAGTGAAATTGGCTTGTAGAGATCCCAGGAAAATTCCTTTTGAGAGATTAGTTGAAATGAAAAGGAAGCTATACATTATGTTCTTCACTGTTGAAGGGTTTGAACAACTGGGAAAGGACTCTGATGGAGATGATCTGGACCCAGATTTAGACAATATGGAGAAAGCGGATGAAGATAACAATGAGGACATGTCAAACAAAGATAAATCTCAAGGAGAAGACATGGGGGAACCTATTGATGAGCTGGACAAGGCAAATTTCCCTCCCAAAAATACTCTGGCTGCAAGTTCTAGTCAGTCAAATTCACAGAGAGCTGCTTCTGCAGTGGAATTTCACCCACCCAATATGCTGGATACAATACATGAGGATTTTGTGGAAGAGATTAGGAGCAAAACCCCTGAGAAGAATAAGGAGGCAGATAATGAAAAACCCACTCTGCAAAACCCTTTCCTTCTGAAAGATCTGATCCCATGTCAGCACATCTAGAATATTGCTCTGAACAACTAAGCAGGTTTGAAATGGTTGAGACTGATGAAGAGGAGGAAGAGTTGGTGGATGAAATGCATTGTCTTCCTAAGGATCTGGCTTTGGCAATGGGATCTGTTAAGAGATTTCTGCTGGAAACTCTGGATAGTGTGGAATCGGTGCAGAAGAAAAAACCAAGTGTCAAGAATTCTCCTGTCTGGGGGCGAGTGCTCACAAGCAAACCAATAACTAGGAATCATGGGGACATTAAGATCATGGACAAAGCTGTTGCATATATGAAGAGGAAGAACTTGGAAATTCCCAATACTTTCAAAGGTAAATCATTTGCTGTCCTTGATCCTGATGTACTTGTTTCAAATACTAGTAAGGTTGATTTATGCATTGGTAGTAACATCGAAGAACAAGTAGTTATTGTCATGGATATGATTGATGAGGAGAAAATCATTGCCTTAAGTTTGCTGATGATAATCTGGAGATTGTTCTCCCTGATAATTTAGATTTAGAAATGATGGTCGATGAGACCAAAGCTACTAACAATGACTTTCACATTGATGGTTCAGATGGCACTGATGGACCATCAATGGAAATCCCTGCCCTGAATACAAAAAAAAGCCTTGTGGCTTGTCGCACCCATTTAATATTAAATGATAGGGGCCTTTTGGAACATTCGGGGGATGGGCCAGACTGGGAAAAATCAGTGCCTAGGTGACTTTGTTAGTAACAATCATGTGGATTTTGTGTGTTTCTTTGAAACCAAGAAAGAAAATATTGATAGCTATGTTCTCAAGTATATATCTGGTAAGGAGGAATTTGTGTGGCATTATTTACCGGCTGTGAACACTGCTGGGGGGATCCTTGTGGGTCTTAAGAGTGAATTATTTGAGGTGATAGGATTTATTAATAAAGAGTTTTGTATTGTGACTACTGTCAAAAATAAGTGTGATGGTTTTCTGTGGCATCTAGTGGCTGTGTATGGCACTTCTTATAATGATAAAAAGTTAGAGTTTATTGCTGAACTCCGTGACACTATGGATAACCTTACCTATCCAGTTTTGCTGGGAGGGTATTTCAATTTGGTTAGATCGGCTCATGATAAGAACAATGGGATTATTAATAACCAGTTTTCCTATCTGTTTAATGATTGGATCAATAAATGGTCTCTTATGGAGATCAAGAGTGCTAACAGGAAATTTACTTGGATTAACAACCAGAATAACCCTATTTTTGCCACAATAGATAGGGTTTTTTATTCTGGTTCTTGGGATATTAAATTCCCTCTGTCTGTAGTGACAGCTCTCCCACGTGTTGGGAGCGATCATACACCGTTTCTCATTGACACTGGTGCTCGGAGGGTTACCTCTCCCAAAATGTTTTGGTTTGAGAAGTGGTGGCTTGACCAACCTGATTTCAAAGATTTAGTGCGTAAAACTTGGAACACTCCAGTCCCTGGCAAGACGGCCATGGATGTTTGGATGAATAAAAGTAGATTATTTAGGAAAAAAGTAAAAGGCTAGAGCATTAATATTGAGGCAGGCATTAAGAAGAGGAAGAGAGAGCTTCTGCTCGAATTTGATATCCTTGATGCTTTTTCGGAAAGGAATCAAATTAATGACGTAGATAGGCACAGGATGGAGGAGATAAAAAAGGAACTAGCTGGTATCTGGAGTAAAAAAGTAACCGCTTTCTAGCAGCACTCCAGAGACCGAAAGATTGTTGATGGTGATAAGAACAATGCTTACTTCCAAGCTGTAGATAATCATAGACATAGAAAGAATCACCTCTCTAAACTAAATGGAGATAATGGCCCTGCCTATAGCACCAAGGATATGCTGGAAGTAGCTACTACCTTTTATAAAAATCTATTTGGAGCTGAAAAAAACCTAATGTACATCTCGGGCCTTCCTTCTGGGAGGACAGTGACTTCGCCACTGAGGAAGAGAACGAACATCTCCAAAATAACTTCTCTGAGGAGGAGATCAAGGAGGCCATCTTTGGTTTGTATGCACATGGTGCCCCTGGACCAGATGGCCTGTCATTTCTTTTCTATCAAACCTTTTGGGATGTTATCAAAACTGATTTTATGGTGTTAGTGAGAGACTTTGAGGAAGGCAAGCTAGATATGCCGAGAATGAATTTTGCTTTGATTGTCCTTATCCCTAAAGAGCCTGACGCCAAGGATATGAAGAAATTTAGACCAATTAGTCTAAGAAACTGTGGTATTAATTTTTTTTCTAAAGCTATGACCAATAGGGTTTCTCCTGTTGGTCGTAGATTAATCTCTTCAAACCAAACAACCTTTATTAAAGGTAGGTATATATTAGAGAGTGTTGTCATGGAACATGAAGTGATTCATGAGGTCAAAAAATCTGGGTCATAAGGCTTAGTGCTTAAATTGGATTATGAAATAGCTTATGACCGTGTTAACTGGGATTTCTTATTTGAAATGTTACAATCTAGGGGGTTTTGCCCCAAGTGGATTGCTTGGATTAAATGTACATTGATTAACAGTACTTTTGCTGTGAGAATTAATGATAATAATGGGAACTATTTCGTTGGAGGGAAAGGGCTTAAACAAGAAGATCCACACTCCCCCTTGTTGTTTAACTTAGTAGCTAATGTGTTTACAAAAATGCTTTAAAAATCTGCCTCCCAAGACCTAATATCTGGGCTTCTACCCAATATAATTCCAGGGGGTGTGGTGAGTCTACAATACGCATACGATACTATTCTTTTTTGGAGAACTCGGTTCATAAAGCTAGAAACTTCAAATGGTTTTTATCGTGTTTCGAAACCCTTTCTGGGGTGAAAATTAATTTTCATAAAAGTGACTTGATGACCATCAATATAGATGAGGGAGTGGCTAATGATTTTGCTCAGATTTTCTGTTGTAAAAAAGGTTGTTTTCCTATTAAATATTTAGGTGTGCCTTTGCACTATGACAAATTGAAGAGGGAGGATCTTCAGCCCATTATTGACAGAATTATTAAGGGCATTTCTGGATGGCTTGGGAGATATCTCACGTATAGAGGAAAGATTATTTTGCTTTGTGCATGCTTGATCAGCATACCTGCTTATCTCATGTCTGTCATTAAATTTCCCAAGTGGGCAATTAATGCCATCAACTCCCAAATGGCGCACTTCTTTTGGGGAAATATTGGGGACCAACACAAATACCACCTAGCTAACTGGGTTTTGTTACTAAGAGGAAATAGTATGGAGGTTTGGGGATTCCAAACATCAAAGAATATAATATGGCCTTGCTCGCTTCCTGGGGGAAAAGGTTCTTTGCTGAGTCTGATTCAGACTGGAAAAAAAATCATCCGTTATAAATATAGAGTGAATGCTCCTAACCTCCTGTGGGCAAAAGGTGATGGTGGTTCTACCTTCTGGAAGAGCATCACCTGGGCGTTAGCTGCTGCGAAAAACATTTACAGATGGAGATTGGGTAATGGTGTGTTAATTAGCTTCTGGCACGATACCTGGGTCGGGGAGTGTTCCCTGAAGGTACAATTCTGGGATTTATACTGCATTTGTAACCAAACGGATTGTACTGTAGCTCAGGTGTGGGATGGCGTGAACTTAAGTTAACTTTTAGGAGGTGCGTTGACTAGAGTGGATTGGATAGATGGGAACTATTGTTGAGGGTTGTTCAGTAGTGTCCCCTATTAGATGAATCTGATATGCCAAGTTGGTCTTTGGAATCTAATGGCTTATACTCTGTGAAATCCTTCTACAAAAGCATCAATTTTGGGGGGATAGCTTCTGCTATCAAAGATGACGTTTGGAAGATTATGTGTCCTCAGAAAATACATGTGTTCTTGTGGTTGTGTGCTCACAACAAAATCCTAACTAGGGATAATCTTGCTAAAAGGAGGGAGATGGAGGACCCTTCTTGTCTTTTCTGTGCAGAGTTCGAAACTGTTCAACATTTGATGTTTGATTGTGTGGTGGCCCAACATGTGTGGGGCTTTGTATCTGATTTATTTGATATTGATAGAATTACTAGCTTTGACAATATTTTTGCTTTTTGGCGAGTACATAAAAAGAAGCTTGTGCTTAACATGGTTATAGCTGCTTCCTTGTGGAGCTTGTGGAGACTAAGAAACAAATTTTGTTTTCAGGGGCAGAAATGGAGAAACATGAACTGCATTCTTGCAAAGCTAAGCTATTATTTGCACCAGTGGAAGGTTCTCTGCGACGATGCTCAAGCAACACTGCTGCAAAGGTGCATCCTCCTATTGGACAAGCGACATGGAGAACTAATGCGGATCGCCTGGAAGTGAGGTGTGGGAGGGGAGCATGAGGGGTGGTGATCAGAGTGGAAGCTATCGTTATTCCCTTTCCTTCTGATGTGGCTTTGTAATAATAAGTACCTAGATTTCATTCCTGCTGTGTTGGAGAGAACTTCTGCTCTCGAGCTCTAGGTAGCGTAGTCTCCTGGAGAATAGTTTTATTCCCTGCTTAGGCGTTGTGAACTGGTTTGTGACTGCTTTGTCTACTTCAATCTATAAAATTGGGGCAGGGGGGCAACTGATGAAGTCATGTACCTAGGGTAGGGTCACAGACCTGATCTAAGTACCCTGCCCAGGGACATCCTTAGAAGAGATCACCTTCCAGTCGACCTACGAGGGACTCACTCGACTGACTTGAAGGACTCAACCACGAAGACTCACTCGACCACCAGAAGGTCAAGAGGCACTCTGCACTGCAACGGTCTGTAATTAAGTAGACTTTATGATAGTAAAGACACTTTATGTGGGGCGTTACCAGTAACGCCCCGGACTTAACGCACCTTAAACCCTCTCCTACGTGGGCTGGCTGGGGTCCTGGCGCACTCTATATAAGCCACCCCCCTCCACAGGTAGAAGGGTTCGGCACTCTGTAACTCATATACACATAATCCACTCGACCGCCTCCGGGCTCCGAGACGTAGGGCTTTTACTTCCTCCGAGAAGGGCCTGAACTCGTACATCTCTTGTGTTTACAACCTCTCCATAGCTAGGACCTTGCCTCTCCATACCTACCCCCACTCTACTGTCAGACTTAGAACCACGACAGTTGGCGCCCACCGTGGGGCCGGTGTTTTAGCGATTTTGTGGAGAAGTTGCAATTCTTCCGAGTACTTTCAACATGGTGGCTGCTGGAGTTTTGGTCAAGGGCCGAGAGATCCGTCTCGGTGCTCTCACCTTCGTCGCCGACGACTCCACCTGGCTCCAGGAGGCTCCACTCGACGTCGATGCGCTCCCCGTCCGCGGTGCGATGCATTTTCGCGCATGTGTCCGCGGCGTTCTGCTGCGGCAACCGTCGACCCCGTATCAGTCGACTCCCCCATCGGCCACCCTCCCGGTCTCCCGCCAGCGCAAGCGCTCGGGCCGGTCGAGGCTTCGGCGGTGGGTGAGGCACGCGGTGGCTCGTCAGACGGCCACCACCCAAGTTGCGGCAATCGAGCCCGACGAATCTCTTTACGGCCTGTTCGATCTGTCGACTGGCTCCGTAGAGACTGCATCCGAGTGCGATAGCAGTGATCCAGCGGCGGAAATCCTGATGGTCGACGGGCCCCGCAGTCCCCCTGGCTTCGCCCGTGATGGTGGGGCAGGCGACGGAGGCGACCCCGCACGAGACCACGAAGAGTACCAGCCCGAGCCACTCGACTCTCTGCAAAGAGAGGAACTTCGCCGCAGGAACGTGGATGCCCTGCGTACTCCCATCGCAGGAGAAACCCCCGAGGCTCGCGCCTTGGAGGAGGCACGTTTGGCCAACTTGGCCGAACGCACTCGCCTGGAGAATCTTCAGCGAGCACTCGACGAGTGCGCGCGGCAACGAGTTCCCGACACCAGTCGACGTCAACTCTTCCCTCCGACTCAGGTATATTGAACCCCGATCCAGAATTTAGCAGCTGCGACCCGTATTGCAGAGTCCATCCAGCCCTCTCAGTCGGAAGCTGGCAGAGGCTTGATGCAGATCAGGGATCTGCTCCGGGCAGCAGGTGATCAGAATTCGGCCGTGTCGCAGTCGCGCAACAGAATTCACAGTCGATCCGTCGCTGCGAATACGGTTCAGTCAGCTCACAGCCCCAGATCGCCTCCGCGGCGTGAAGGGCGCGAGAATCGGCGAGACCAATATGGAGACCGATACGACCGAGATGATAGGCGTCGAGTGCCCGCTTCCCCTCCGAGGGGTGGGTCTTACGCTCCTCGGCAGCAAGATGACAGACGTCAGTTCAGTGCAGGGCGAAGAGTTCCAGTCGACCCCAGAGAACCAGGCTTCGACGCACAATCCATTATCGTGCAAGGCTTGGTCGACCGGGACAGAGCCCATCGAGGTGGACTCGACAGAGATGCGCCCACGAGCAGTCGAGTGCATGTTTCTGGTCCGGAATGTTTCAGCAGAGCTATCAGAGCCGCAGTGATTCCTCCCAATTTCAGGTTGGCAACAGGAGTCAGCAAGTTCACTGGTGAGTCTAAGCCTGAAACTTGGCTTGAGGACTACCGAGTGGCGGTTCAGATTGGTGGTGGGAATGATGAGGTGGCCATGAAACATCTGCCCCTCATGTTGGAAGGTTCTGCCAGAGCATGGTTGACTCAGTTACCTCCTAGCAGCATTTACACTTGGGAAGATCTGTCCCGAGTGTTCGTCAGAACGTTTGAAGGAACTTGCAAGCGACCGGCTGGTTTGACGGAGCTGCAAGTCTACGTGCAGAAGACCAATGAGACTCTCAGGGAGTATATTCAGAGGTGGATCACTTTGCACCATACTGTGGAGAATGTGTCTGATCATCAGGCAGTCTGCGCCTTCAAGGATGGTGTCAAGAACAGAGAATTGAGTTTGAAATTTGGTCGAACCGGTGACATGACCCTGAGTCGGATGATGGAAATTGCTACCGAGTACGCCAACGGCGAAGAAGAAGACCGACTCCGAAGCGGCAAGCACAAGCCGAGTCAGTCGGAGAAGGGAAACTCCAGTCGGAAACAGAAGCGGAAGGCTGAACCAGCAGCTCCTGGAGAGGCTCTGGCCGTGACTCAGGGAAAGTTTAAAGGGAAACCAAAAGGATCCTAGAACCCTAAGAAGGTAAAGGATAAGGAAGGGAACGACGTGATGGATATGCCGTGTCACATCCACACGAAGAAATACGAAGAGGGGAATATCATTTACCCAAAGCATACCACTCGCCAATGTCGACTCCTGATCCAGCAGTTTCAAGGAAAACAGTCTAAGGACAAGGAAAAGGAGTCAGACAAGGCTGAAGGCAAGGAGGACAGTGAGGAAGAATATCCGCATATCAACTCCACTCTGATGATCTTTGCAGATGTGGAAAGCAAGAGTCGATTGAAAGTCATTAACCGAGAGGTGAACATGGTTGCCCCAGCAAAAGCAAATTATTTGAAATGGTCCCAAACACCCATCACATTCGACCAATCTGATCACCCGACTCATATTGCCACCCCTGGGAGGCAAGCTTTGGTGGTCGATCCAGTTGTCGAAGGCACTCGACTGACAAAGGTGCTGATGGACGGTGGTAGCGGGCTGAATTTGTTGTATGCAGACACACTGAAAGGAATGGGCATTCCGATGTCCCGACTGAGCACCAGTAACATGAGCTTTCATGGAGTTATACCAGGGAAGAAAGCCGAGTCACTCGGCCAAATAGCTCTGGACGTGGTGTTTGGTGATTCGAAACATTTTCGCAAAGAGAAGTTGACGTTTGAGGTCGTGGATTTTCAGAGTGCATATCATGCCATTTTGGGGAGACCAGCTTATGCACGGTTCATGGCTCGACCATGTTACGTGTACCTCAAATTGAAGATGCCCGGCCCCAAAGGAGTGATCACTGTCACCGGTGATCGGAAAAAGGCAGAAGAGTGCTTTCAGAAGGGCTCAAAGATTGCCGATTCCCAGGTGACAGCGGTCGAGTTCGAAGAATACAAGCAAAACGCAGATCCGAGTGACTTGCTGCGATCCAAGAAACCCGCCACAGAATCTGCATTCCAGTCGTCCGGTGAGACGAAGCCTGTTCACATTCACCCGACCGACCCCGATGCAGCTCCGACCCACATCTCCACAACACTCGACCCGAAATAGGAAGAAGCGCTCATCCAGTTCCTCCGTGAGAACTGGGACATTTTTGCATGGAAGCCCGCTGACATGCCAGGTGTTCCCAGGGGACTGGCTGAGCATCGCCTAAGAGTCGACTCATCTGCAAAACCAGTCAAAGAGCATCTTCGGCGGTCCGCCGTCCAGAAGAGAAAAGCCATTGGTGAGGAAGTGGCTCGACTGTTGGCGGCAGGATTTATCCGAGAGATATACCACTCCGAGTGGCTCGCTAATGTCGTCATGGTTCCTAAGAAGGACAAATCACTCCGAATGTGCATTGATTTCAAGCACATCAACCGGGCCTGCCCGAAAGATCATTTTCCTCTCCCTCGCATAGATCAAATTGTTGACTCGACCGCGGGATGCGAGAGATTGTCTTTTCTAGACGCCTACTCCGGGTACCACCAGATCCGTCTGTACGGACCCGACGAGGTAAAAACAGCTTTCATCACTCCATTCGGGTGCTTCTGCTATATCACCATGCCATTCGGCCTCAAGAATGCCGGAGCCACATTTATGCGAATGATTCAGAAGTGTCTACTCACTCAAATCAGTCGGAATGTGGAAGCGTATATGGATGATATCGTCGTCAAGTCACGAAAAGGTTCCGACCTGCTCGCTGACCTCGCCGAAACATTTGCCAACCTCAGAAGGTATGATATCAAGCTCAATCCATCAAAGTGCACATTCGGAGTTCCTGGTGGCAAGTTACTCGGTTTTCTCGTTTCCGAGCGAGGGATCGATGCTAATCCAGAGAAGATCGGCACTATTCTCCGAATGAAACGCCCTGTGCGAGTGCACGATGTCCAGAAGCTTACTGGATGCTTGGCCGCATTAAGTCGATTCATCTCACGACTCGGTGAAAAGGCATTGCCTCTTTACCGACTGATGAAGAAGGCAGACAAGTTCGAGTGGACTCCAGAAGCTGATGCAGCGTTTGCCGAGCTAAAAGCTCTGCTCTCCACCCAGCCGGTGCTTGCTGCTCCAATCAGCAAAGAGCCTCTGTTGCTTTATATCGCAGCCACAGGACAAGTCGTCAGTACTGTGCTTACGGTCGAGCGGGAAGAAGAAGGAAAAGCTTTCAAAGTTCAGCGCCCAGTGTATTATTTGTCTGAAGTCTTGACTCCATCCAAGCAAAGATATCCTCATTATCAGAAGCTTGTGTATGGAATATACATGACCACAAAGAAGGTTGCTCATTATTTCTCTGATCATTCCATCACAGTCGTCAGCGACGCTCCACTATCAGAGATTTTGCACAACAGAGATGCAACTGGTCGAGTGGCTAAATGGGCGATTGAACTTCTTCCCCTTGATATCAAGTTTGAGGCAAAGAAAGCCATTAAGTCCCAGGCAATAGCAGATTTCCTCGCCGAGTGGATTGAACAGCAGCAGCCGACTGAAGTTCACTCGGAGCATTGGACCATGTTTTTTGATGGCTCTAAGATGTTGAATGGTTCCGGTGCTGGGGTTGTCCTGGTTTCCCCCAGAGGAGATAAGCTCAGATATGTGCTCCAGATTCACTTTGATTCCTCCAACAATGAGGCAGAGTATGAGGCCCTCTTATACGGATTGCGCATGGCCATTTCACTCGGCGTCCGTCGCCTGATGGTCTATGGCGACTCGGATTTAGTGGTCAACCAAGTGATGAAGGAGTGGGACGTGAGAAGCCCAGCCATGACTGGATACTGCAGTGCAGTGAGGAAGCTGGAAAAGAAGTTCGAGGGGTTGGAGCTCCATCATATACCCCGACTGAAAAATCAAGCAGCTGATGATCTAGCAAAGATAGGTTCCAAGAGAGGAGCCATTCCGAGTGGTGTGTTCTTGGAGCATATACGCACTCCGTCAGTCAAAGAAGATCCTTTCACCGAAGAAGCTCCACAGCCCAAGAGTGCCACAGATCCGACTGAGGTTGAAGTCCCAGCAGTAGTCGACTTGGTCATGGAGGTCTTGGTGGTCATTCCCGACTGGACAGTTCCGTATATCGCGTATATCCTGAGAAAAGAGCTCCCGGAGGATGAGGAAGAGGCTCGACAGATCGTCCGTCGATCTAAAGCCTTTACCGTAATCAAAGGACAGCTATATAGAGAAAGCGCGACTGGAGTTGGTCAGAAGTGCATAACACCAGAAGAAGGTCGAATCATCCTCAATGATATCCACTCGGGAACCTGTGGTCATCACGCGTCCTCTCGGACCATCGTGGCCAAAGCATACCGAGCCGGATTTTACTGGCCAAAGGCGAATGAGATGGCAAAGGAGATAGTGATAAGTGCGAGGGATGTCAGTTCTACTCTAATATGTCGCACAAGCCTGCATCAGCTCTGAAGACCATTCCACTCGTCTGGCCTTTCGCAGTATGGGGGTTGGACATGGTCGGTCCTTTGAGAACAGGGCGAAGTGGCTTCACGCATGTACTGGTGGCAGTCGACAAGTTCACCAAGTGGATTGAGGCTAAACCAATCAAGAACCTTGACGCCGGTGCTGCTGTTAGCTTCATCAGGGAACTGATATTCAGATATGGAGTCCCGCACAGCATCATTACGGATAATGGGTCGAACTTTGACTCGGAAGAATTCAGGGATTTCTGCAACTCTCAAGGCACACGAGTCGACTACGCTTCAGTCGCCCATCCGCAGTCGAATGGACAAGCAGAGCGAGCCAATGGTCTGATTCTCAAGGGATTGAAACCCCGACTGATGCGTGATCTCAAGCATGCAGCTGGAGCTTGGGTCGACGAACTTCCCTCGGTGCTTTGGGGACTGCGGACCACACCTAATCGGTCGACCGGAAGAACTCCATTCTTCTTGGTCTACGGAGCTGAAGCAGTCTTGCCGAGTGATCTTCTCCACAATGCTCCTCGAGTTGAGATCTACAACGAAGCAGAAGCTGAACAAGCGCGGCAGGACGCAGTCGACCTTTTAGAGGAAGAAAGGGAGATGGCTCTGATCCGATCGACCATCTACCAACAAGATTTGCGTCGTTTCCACGCCAGAAATGTGAGGGGTCGAGCCTTCCAGGAAGGAGATTTAGTTCTCCGAGTGGATCAGAAGAAACCACACAAGCTTGCTCCTTCTTGGGAAGGACCCTTCATCGTCACCAAAGTTCTCCACAACGGGGCATACCGTCTTTACAACGTCGAACATAATATCGACGAGCCCCGAGCTTGGAACGCGGAACTACTCCGCCCATTTTACACTTAAGTTTATCACTCGGATGAGTTGCAATAAAGTACTCCTGTAGTTCATGGATTTCAAAATAATAGTGTCATAGTTCCTCCATAATTTTTGTCACTTTTTATTTTTGTCCAATAAAATTTTCCCCTCAGTGGGTGACTTAGCCGCGAATCCGTTTCGCCTAAGTTTGTAAAAATCCTTACCGAGTGGTGAGCCAGACTCCCACTCGGAGGCTTAGCTGCGAATCCGTTTCGCCTAAGATTAAATAAAATCCTACCGAGTGGTAAGCCAGACTTCCACTTGGAGGCTTAGCTGCAGTCCAAGGACTCGCCTAAGATATAAAAATCCTACCGAGTGAAGAGCAAACCTCTCACTCGGGGGCTTAGCTGCAGTCCAAGGACTCGCCTAAGATATAAAAATCCTACCGAGTGAAGAGCAAACTCTCACTCGGGGGCTTAGCTGCAGTCCAAGGACTCGCCTAAGTTACCAAAATCCTACCGAGTGGTAAGCCAAACCTCTCACTCGGGGGCTTAGCTGCAGTCCAAGGACTCGCCTAAGTTACCAAAATCCTACCGAGTGGTAAGCCAGACTTCCACTCGGAGGCTTAGCTGCAGCCCAGTGCTCGCCTAAGATATAAAAATCCTGCCGAGTGAAGAGCAAACCTCTCACTCGGGGGCTTAGCTGCAGCCCAGTGCTCGCCTAAGGTATAGAAATCCTACCGAGTGAAGAGCAAACTTCTCACTCGGGGGCTTAGCTGCAGCCCAGTGCTCGCCTAAGATATAGAAATCCTACCGAGCGAAGAGCAAACCTCTCACTCGGGGGCTTAGCTGCAGCCCAGTGCTCGCCTAAGATATAAAAATCCTACCGAGTGAAGAGCAAACCTCTCACTCGGGGGCTTAGCTGCAGCACAGTGCTCGCCTAAGATATAAAAATCCTACCGAGTGAAGAGCAAACCTCTCACTCGGGGGCTTAGCTGCAGCCCAGTGCTCGCCTAAGATATAAAAATCCTACCGAGTGAAGATCAAACCTCTCACTCGGGGGCTTAGCTGCAGCCCAGTGCTCGCCTAAGATATAGAAATCCTACCGAGTGAAGAGCAAACCTCTCACTCGGGGGCTTATCTGCAGCCCAGTGCTCGCCTAAGATATTAGAAATCCTACCGAGTGAAGAGCAAACCTCTCACTCGGGAGGCTTAGCTGCAGCCCAGCGCTCGCCTAAGTAGATTAAGGAATAAGTCGACTGCAGTGAGCGTCTTGCTTTGAACCTGCAAAAGACATTCGAGCCAAAAGCAATCATATTCAAACACCAAATTCAAGTTCAGATCGATACCTAAAGGAACCGAAAGTGCTCAGGCGCTAAGCCTGTTAAGGTTTATCGGTTACAACTCCACTCGGCATACCGAGGCAAATTTAAAGCGTCGAGCTTAGAAGAAGTTTTTTACCCCTCCCGTGGAGGGCTGGAAGGTGCAACAAACTCAATTCCCTGCGATCGAGGCAGCAGCAAGGAAAGTTTCCATAAAGGACCTGAAGTCGTGTTTCTTGGTGTTGGCCACTCGGAGGGCAGCCAGCTTGTCTTCTCGCGCATCTTTGCAGTGGACTCGGGCCAGACACAGAGCAACATCTGCACCACACCGAGCCGAGGACTTTTTCCACTCCTGCACTCGACCAGGGACAGCATTCAAACGAGCCATCAGCGACTCGAGGTCGTTCTGGAGTGTCTCCCCGGGCCAGAGCGTTGAGTCGATGCGAGATGTGGCGACCTTCAGCCTTGCAAGATAGTCCACGACAGCTGCAACACGGGACTCCAGTCGGAAAACATTCATGGCAACTTCGTCGTTCACCGGAGAATTGACGGGGTCAAGGTTTGGTTCCAGCCGGCTAGTCTCTTCTTCAAAGTTTTGACAAAATTCTGCAAGGACGATCACCGAGTCAAAGCAATGGTCGAATGAAAAAAACCACAGTTGAAAGTGATTGTTGAAGGTTTACCTTCAAGCATAAGAAACAGCTTCTTGGCAAGACCACTCAGGAAGGCCTCCAGATCATTTTTCTTCTCAAGAGCAGCTTTCAGATTGGTATTTTCTTGTTCAAGCTTGGTAACTGAAGCTAACTTCTCGTCGGCAAGCTTGATCCTCTCAGCTAGTTCAAGGTCTTTTTTCCTTTGGGCCTCCCTCACCTTACCTGCAAGTTACAGCAAGATCAGATTTTGAAACAAATGAAGGGAAAAAGCAGTCGTCGAGGTCTCACCAAACATACCTTCGGTCTCCTCCTTTGCCTTCGTCAGATTCTCCTGAACCAGCTTCAAATTCAGCTCGAGCTGAATGTGCTTGTTTTCCAGTTCAGTGTAGCGAGCCGCAAGGTCACAGGAGTTCTGCGAAGAACCAATCGACTAAATGTCAAAATAATTCACTTCCGAGTGGAAAAGGAAAAATCACGCGTTTCTAAGACTACAGCCGAATCCAAGCATTCGACCGTAGTCTCGGGGACTACACCCAGTGGGTGCACTCAGCGTGCCCCCACTAATCCTATTGAAGACAGAGTCGACCAGTCGACCGGTTTGCGAAATCCAGTCGCCATCGTCGAATGACGGAAAGACTGAAATTATAAAGCCTAAGGCCGACTGCCAGCAGTCGACCTTAGCCTTGGGGACTACACCCAGTGGGTGCACTCAGCGTGCCCCCCACTAATCCTATTGAAGACAGAGTCGACCAGTCGACCTCAAAAAAAACAAGATGTATTCTTTAAGACTGTAACCGACTGCCAGCAGTCGACCACAGTCTCGGGGACTACACCCAGTGGGTGCACTCAGCGTGCCCCCACCGGTTTGCGAAATCCATTCGCCGTAGTCGAATGACGGAGAGACTGAAATTATAAAGCCTAAGGCCGACTGCCAGCAGTCGACCTTAGCCTTGGGGACTACACCCAGCGGGTGCACTCAGCGTGCCCCCGCTAACACGGAGTTTAAATCGACACACCCAGCGGGTGACTACTATAAATTCTGGAAAGAAAAGTTTTTTGATAGCATATCCTAACAGAACAAGTGGTGGTCGACTGACCTGAACATTCCTTTGAAGGGCGGAACTGGCGTCGTAAGCTACCTGGCTCGCATCCCGGATGGTCTTCAACTGCTCCATCATGATTCCTGCCTGGCGTATCGCCTCCTTCGCGGAGCCAGCTTGGTCCTCTGGGACGTGGTGCGTCGTGAAGAGGGAGGGTTGCGGAGCACTCGTCAGCGGATCTGCGAAGGACACAGTGTGTCGAGTGGTGTTCTCCTCCTCCGCGACCAGAGTCTCAGGCACCGTCACATCCTGGGGCACCCTGCTGGCAGACGCTTTCCTCCTCATTCTGTGCTTCAGCGGTTCCTCATCTTCATCATCATCAGGGAGAGTGATAACAACATTGGATGGAGCTACAGAAAAGAATCAGAATTAGAGATCATGAGTCAGTCGACTAGAAACGGGGTTAAGAGTATAGTACCAGGTTTTGAGGTTGCTGCGTCCTCCATCTCATGATCGTCAGCCCGGGCTGAGGTCTCAGAAGTAGCAGCACTGCAACTCCAAAGAGTCAGTCGACTAACTCCAGCGCCAACCAGAGATAAAGTTCACGCAAAACAAGAAGACTTAAGCAACATGATTACCCTGATATGGTGGGGATGGACACCTTCATCTTCGGCAGGTGCTTGGTCGGCTTTGACGGGGCCGCCCTGGGCTGCTTCGACGCCTTTTCAGTCGGCGCCGGAGAGGTGGTCCGAGGGCGCTTGGTCGACTGAGTGACAGTCGCAACCCCCTTGCCACGTTCAGTCGCAGGGTCATGGACAAGCTTCGACCGCCTTTCCGAGCGCGGTGGTGCAACCTCCTCCTCCTCCTCTTCCTCGTCCTCATCAACATCATCATTATCGTCATCAGTGTCATCGTCATCATCATCATCCTCAGCGGCGTCCGAGTCCCACTCCTCCTCCTGGCTCTCGCCCCCGCTCGCTTCTCCCTCCTCAGTCGGAGCTTGTGCTCCGTTGGGCATCGAGTACAGCTCAGTGAGGGCCTGATAGACATCCAGACAAAGATCAGTCGACCGATCGGCAGGGAAAACAGAAATAAATATGACGAGAATACAATGGGAAGTGGAGCAGACATACCTTGTTTGGATCACTGTGGCAGTCGAGTGGAGGAATCCTTCTGGCTCCGCGAGGGTTATCCTTGTTCCCAGTAACAGCGGCCATCCACCTTTCCAGAGTGGCATCGTCGACTGTTTCTGGATTGACCCGAGTCACATCCTCAGTCCCGCAGTACAGCCACATGCAATGGCTCCGGAATTGAAGAGGCTGGATACGACGCCTAAGGAAAACCTCCAGGAGATCCATACCCGTCACTCCATCCCGAACCAACTGAACTACACGCTCCATCAGCATCTTCACGTCAGCTTTCTCCTCCGGAATCACCTTCAGAGAGGAGGGCTTGTTCACTCGGTCCATGGTGAATTGAGGGAGTCCACTCGACTGTCCCGGCGTCGACTGATCCTGGCAGTAGAACCAGGTCGACTGCCAGCCTCTGACTGACTCGGGAAATGTCATGGCTGGGAAGGTGCTCTTGCTCCTCACCTGGATCCCCAGACCCCCACACATTTGGACAACTCGGGTTTTTTCGTCGCCTGGGCTCGCCTTCTTCACGGTCTGAGAGCGACACGTGAATATGTGCTTGAACAAGCCCCAATGCGGTCGACAACCCAGAAAACTCTCACACATGGACACAAACGCGGCAAGATAGGCGATAGAATTCGGGGTGAAGTGGTGGAGTTGCGCTCCAAAGAAGTTCAAGAAACCACGAAAGAAAATGCTCGGCGGCAAAGAGAATCCGCGGTCGACATGGGTAGCCAGAAGCACGCACTCACCCTCTTCTGGCTGGGGCTGCCACTCTTTCCCCGGAAGCCTCGCAGCTCCATGAGGGATCAGGCCCTCGTTGGCCATGTCGAGGAGATCCTTCTCCGTGATGGTCGACTGGATCCAATCTCCCTGGACCCAGCCTTTCGGCAGGCGAGATCTAGACGAAGACCCGCCGCGGCTGGTGGATCTCCCCTTCGCCTTCTCCGTCGCCGACGCCTTCTTCGCGCGTTCCAGCGCCGCCGTCTTCTCCTTGACCATGGCTACCGGCGAGGCGCGCGAGGAGAGGTTGTGCGGAGGCGAGAGCGAGCGCGTTGGGCGGAGACGAAGGGAGCAGAGGGAGAATGCTGAGGCACTGTTCAAAAAACCCTCGCCGGGCGCATTTATAAGATCCCTTCCGAGTGGATGACAGGTGGGCCCGGTCGATCTAATCATATCCTGAAACAGTTGCGCGAGCGTGATACGTGGCGAAAAAAGCGGCGCGGAGATCGAGGCGTTTATGCCCCGTCCCATCCGAGCGCCGCGGACCGCTCCGCTTCGCGCGCTCCCCCAAATTCCGTATCCCGCGGAATCCGCGAACGGCAGATCAGTCTGCCAGACGCGGGATTCCCTGCGATCCGTCGCTCGGAAATCAGCGAAGTCCAAAAGATCACTCGACGAAGAAAAAGAATGGATCGAGTCGACTGAAGAAAAGTTGCTCACTATCAACAAAGAGATTTTTTGGTTCAAAGCAACGCACGACTAGCATGCGAAGGCTAATCGGAAACAACATCAACTCCTTCATCACTCAAGCCTCAATCCATTCGGGGGCTAATGATGGAGTCATGTACCTAGGGTAGGGTCACAGACCTGATCTAAGTACCCTGCCCAGGGACATCCTTAGAAGAGATCACCTTCCAGTCGACCTACGAGGGACTCACTCGACTGACTTGAAGGACTCGACCACAAAGACTCACTCGACCACCAGAAGGTCAAGAGGCACTCTGCACTGCAACGGTCTGTAATTAAGTAGACTTTATGATAGTAAAGACACTTTATGTGGGGCGTTACCAGTAACGCCCCGGACTTAACGCACCTTAAACCCTCTCTTACGTGGGCTGGCTGGGGTCCTGGCGCACTCTATATAAGCCACCCCCCTCCACAGGTAGAAGGGTTCGGCACTCTGTAACTCATATACACATAATCCACTCGACCACCTCCGGGCTCCGAGATGTAGGGCTTTTACTTCCTCCGAGAAGGGCCTGAACTCGTACATCTCTTGTGTTTACAACCTCTCCATAGCTAGGACCTTGCCTCTCCATACCTACCCCCCCACTCTACTGTCAGACTTAGAACCACGACAACAACCCCTTTCATTCAAAAAAAATTAGCTAGGCTCACTTCACCTCCAAAACTTCTGCCACCATTCCCCCCTCTCGAGCTTTCCCTCTGGCGTGAATCGACAACGACGAACAGGTAAGTTAGGCTCGTGTTCCGGCCACCAGTTGACGGCGGCGGCGGCGATTCGAGTCCTACTCTTCTCCGACGTGTTCCACACCTCCTTCAAGTTCCTCCGATGGCGTATGTGATTTCAATCACCCCTTCTCTGTACTCATTCTAGTTAAATCTGTGAGCATGTGATAGGGTTAAATTTGTGACCATGTTATCCATTCTACACCGCCGATCTATGTGAATGTGATGTTCTGGTAGCTGATAGTGATGGATTTGAAGCATGCTAGGAGTTGTTTCCATGTCGGCAATGATTGATAGCTAGTGGTGATGAATTGGTAGTATGCTTGATGTGCAGTATATGCTAGTATGCAAATATGTGTGCTAGTTTGTTGAACTCCTTGTTATGATTTGAGTTGTTGTGTTGAACTAGATCATCTGTCTGTACATGTGGTAGTGCTCGTTCATACTATTCATATGTAGTGTTAGTTCACACTATTCATGTTTACTGCTAGTTCCTGCTGTCGATGTGTAGTGTGCTCCACTCTTGCTGATGCTTATGCTTGTAACACATGAGTGTGCAAGAGTTTAGTCATGCCATTGCCATGTCCTAGAGCTAGTTTGCGACGTCATATGTCGAGGACTCCCAGCCACCCATCGACCAGATGCCTCCTAATTGAGATGTTTTCGAGGTGTCTCCTACGATTCCACCCTGTGGCTTCATCATTTGTGCTGGCTCGGCCCAATGCTACAGCTCAGGCTACTGCTCAAAAGACAGCCGCAAAGGATAAGGAGGTCAGGGGAACTCCATGAAATGGCAGTTGTTCCTGTAGGCGTCTATGCTTAACAAGATGTGTGAGATCATAGTTGGTGGGGTGAGGACTGACAAGGCCTTCAAGGAGGTGCACTTGAACGATGTTGCAAAGTAGGTGTTCGATTTTTGTGGGCAGCAGGTGGAATTGAACTAATCCCCCGGTGGTTTTGGTAATTAATAACAACATGTATGTCATTGAACTAGAGCCCATTCAAAGATCATTTCAGGAAAGTTCAATGTAGGTATGGCAATGACATGTCATTGTGGACCCTCAAAATGCAAAGGACATAGATTGGCAAAAACTTCAAGACTCTACATTTTTTATTAAGTGATCAAAGATCATATAGAGTCCATAGGAAAGCCAACACTATTAAAAGGAGATGAGATTTTGATCATGAGTCATTTGTTCAAGTGCTTCAATATATTGCTCCATAAACCTCATCCACATTCTCACCATCCAATATGTCCAAGGCCCAAAAGACACTCTCGGTCCCACCAAAGAAATGACGCCCGGACCCATCGAGATACACAAGATAGAGCCACAACCTGAACCCTAGAAACTTGGTTTCACCAAGATGGCATTCGGTCCAACCGAAGTGTACTGGCAAACTTTATGTGCCCCATTGTGTTCATTTTGAATCACTGAGTGAAAGCGATGGGAATTACGGAAACGATGCAAGTGCTTAGGTCATCACATATCGAAGCCGCCGAGTGGATTCATTCAGTCTCACCAAAATGTCTAACGTTCAAATCTTTTACACTAATCGGTCTCACCGAGATTAAATTTTGGTATCACCAAGTTGTGCATAAAGTTTGTAACAGCTATATTGTTTGTGATGGCTATAAATACCCCCACCCACACCACCTACTCCCCCAGAGAGCAACCAGGACGAAACTACACTTCACATATCCATTTTCTTAGAGAGAACCACCTAAACTTGTGTTGAGATTAAGGATTTCCGCTCCAACCATTTGATCATTTATTTCTAGCCCCCTCAAGTTGCCTTCCACTCCGATCCTTCTCCCACCACCGTGCCAAATCTGTGAGAGAGTGATTGAGTGTTGAGGAGACTATCTTTTGAAACACAAGAGCAATGAATTGGCGCCCCTAAGCTCGTGCCCCCCAATCCCTTGACCTAATTCCACCTCTACAAATTCCCTAATATTTCCAAACCAACAGAGAGCCACCCGAAACACCTTTTTCACCACCGCAAGCTTCTATTCTTCCGCGATCCCATCCGAAGGACTTTTACGGTACTCTGGCGGGAGGGGAATCGATCACGGAGGGCTTCTACATCATCCTTGTTGCTTTCCGATGATGCGTGAGTAGTTCACCACAGACCTACGGGTTCATAGCTAGTAGCCAGATGGCTTCTTCTCTCTCTTTGATCTTCAATACAATGTTCTCCTCGGTCTTCTTGGAGTTCTATCCGAAGTAACCTTCTTTTGCGTTGTGTTTGTTGGGATCGGATGAATTGCGTTTTATGATCAAATTATTCATTGAAAGTAATGAGTCTTTTCTGAACTTTATTATGCATGATTGTTATAGCTTTGTATTTCTCTCCGATCTATCCGTTTGGTTTGGCCAACTAGATTGATTTATCTTCACTGAGAGAGGTGCTTTTATAATGGGTTCAATCTTGTGGTGCTCTATATCCCAGTGACATAGTAGGGGACAAGACACGTGTTTGTATTTTTGCCATTAAGGTTAAAATGACGGGGTTTATTCATATTTACTGTGTATACTTTGTCTACATCATGTCATCTTGCTTAAGGCATTACCCCGTTTGTCATGAACTTAATACCATAGATGCATGCTGGACAGCAGTCGATTGGTGGAGTAATAGCAGTAGATGCAGGCAGGAGTCGGTCTACTTGTCTCGGACGTGATGCCTATATACATGATCATTGACGTGAATACGTCATAACTATGAGCTTTTCTATCAATTTCCCAACAGTAATTTGTTCGCCCACTGTATGCTATGTGTTCGAGAGAGAAGCCTCTGAAGGAAATATGCCCTAGAGGCAATAATAAAGTTGTTATTTTATATTTCCTTATTCATGATAAAGGTTTATTATTCATGCTAGAATTGTATTGACCAAAAACTTAAATACATGTGTGAATACATAAACAAATACCGTGTCCCTAGTAAGCCTCTACTAGACTAGCTCGTTGATCAAAGATGATTAAGGTTTCCTAGCCATAGATATGTGTTGTCATTTGATAATGGGAGCACATCATTAGGAGAATGATGTGATGGACAAGACCCATCCGTTAGCTTAGCATATTGATCGTTCAATTTATTGCTATTACTTTCTTAATGTCAAATACATATTGCCGGATTCAGGGCTCCGCACACCCAAGAAAGGTTTGAACTCTGGGGCATGTGAGAAGAACTCAACCTCTCCTGATGGTCGACTCGCCGTTCCCATGCCCTAGCTCAATGAACAGGAAAGGAAATAGACACTGCAGTTTACCTAGGTCCGGGCCACCTTGCGGTGTAAGACCCTACTCCTGCTTTGGGGTGGATTAGCCTCGCGAGGGGCTGAGGATGAACTAGTACAGAGGAAGAACAACCTCAGGAGGTCTATTCTTCTGTGGGTGTGAACTATTGAGGGTTCAGATTGGGTCCCCTCCCTATGGTGGTGGCTAAGCTATATTTATAGTGTCCTTGGTCCTCTTCCCCCAAAACGAAGGCGGGAAGGGATCCCACAGTGGCCAATTTTAAAGGGGGACAAGTAGTACATCTTGTCCTGGTGAAAGGTGGTCTTCGCCTGCAAAGATTCTGGTCGTGACGTCGTGGTGGGCTCGGTGATGACATCCGTACTGCCGTCCTGGCAGTCTTAGTATCATTGCACGGGAATGGAAACCTTTGGCTGGTTCCTCAGGACTCCGCGCTTGCACTTGCCTCCTTAGCACCAAAGAGGAAACCTGCTCCTCTACACCTGTTGGCGCTCTACTGGCCTTGGTCATCATGGCTTGCGTCACCTAAACCTCATGAGATGGGCGCTTTCATAGGAATCTCCGCTCCTCAGGAGCCCGCCTGGGGAGGCCGCTCCCTCCGGAGGTCTGATGTCGTCCACCTCGCGAGGCTTGGATCCTCGTGAGGGTCTTGTCTTACGATGCTGAAGGTGGGCCATACCGGGCTGTCAATGGAGCCATGTGTAGGCTGCAGGCAGGCAAGCCTGGGTACCCTGGTTCCCAGGACGCCGGGCCCAAGGTGCGCTCGGACTTGGCTTCTGTCAGATTTCATGCGCCGCAAACCCTAGATAGATTCAAACTCTGGGTGCGTGTGAAGAACTCAACTTCCCCAGTCTGCCAACCCATCGATCCCATGGCCTAGCTCAATGAACTAAAAGGAAAGAGCACACAGCAGTCTACCCAGGTTTGGGCCACCTTGCGGTGTAAAACCCTACTCCTGCTTTGTGGTGGATTGGCCTCGATGTGGGCTCATGATGAACTAGTATAGTGGAAGAACAACCTCAGGAGGTGTGTTCCTGAGCTTGTGAGGGAGAGGATGATCTGAATGTGATCCAGATCCCATCCTCCTCTATGGTTGTAGCTAGGTCCTATTTATAATGGCCTTGGTCCTCTTCCCAAATGAAGGCGGGAAGGGATCCCACAATGACCAAATTCGAAGAGAGACAACTGGTACATCTTATCCTGACAAAAGTAGTCTTTGTCTGCAAAGCCCCTGGTCATGACGCCGTGGTGGGCTCGGCGATGACCTCCGTCCTGGCGGTCTTGGTCTTGTTGCATAGGAATGGAAACCTTTGGCTGATTCCTCGGGACTCCGGGCCTGCACTTGCCTCCTTAGCACCAAAGAGGAAACTGCTGTCCTGTGCCCGTTGGCGCCCGCCTGGCCTTGGTCGTCATGGCTCACGCCATCTGAACCTCACGAGGTAAAGCTTGCATAGAAATCTCTGCTCCTTAGGAGCCAGCCCGAGGAGGCCGCTCCGTCTGGAGGTCTTGGTGTCATCCGCCTCGCGAGGCTTGGCCCCTCGCGAGGGTCTTGAGTTGTTGGTGCCGAAGGTGGGCCGTACCAGGCCGTCGATGGAGCCACGACATGGGCCGCAGGCAGGCAAGTTTGGGTACCCCCTTTCCCAGAACGCCGACAGCTTCGAGGCGAAGCCAAATGGCAAGGGCGAAGCACCGTGGACCCCAATCACCTGCGGGCCAAGTCGACGCATGGCGCTTAATGGGACAAGGGCGTCTCCACTTCCCCATGCTACCTCGACAACCGTCTGACTTGACAACTGCCTGTCAAACACGGCCTGGCCACCATTGCCCATCGTGCTCATCCTTTGCTTCCTTCTCTTCCCTGCGAGCTTGCGCCTCCTTCTCCAGATTCCGCACTAGCACCAATCCACTTCCGCAGCCATGGCTCCCAGGTTGACTAAGAAGAGGAAGGCCCGCGCGCCCGCGGAGCCCTCACTAGGGGCGGAACCCGCGCTGGACCGGTCCATGGTGATCAACCAGGAGGGGTTGGACAAGGTTAGGCAGGCCCTCGCCACCGATTTCAACGAGTGGAAGGAGACGGTGGTCTGGCTTGCCTCCCGAGCCTTGGTCTACATGGGGGTCATCGAAATCCTCCTTCATCTCCATGCCCTCCTGGCCGGTCTGGTCCCCCTTTCTCTGATTTCTTCAATGTCGTGCTCTTGCATTATCAGATTCTGGAGTGGACGTTAAGAAACAAATGAGGCGGCCACGAGGCAGGGGGCGCGCCTACCCCCCGGGCGCGCCCTCCCCCCTCATGGGCCCCTCGTGGCTCAACCGACCTACTTCTTCCTCCTATATATGTTCACATACCCTGAAAACATCCAGGAGCACCACGAAACCCTATTTCCACCGCCGCAACCTTCTGTACCCAAGAGATCCCATCTTGGGACCTTTTCCAGAGCTCTGCCGGAGGGGGCATTGATCACGAAGGGCCTCTACATCGACTCCATGGCCCCTCTGATGATGTGTGAGTAGTTTACCTCAGACCTTCGGGTCCATAGCTAGTAGCTAGATGGCTTCTTCTCTCTCTTTGGATCTCAATACAAAGTTCTCCTCGATTCTCTTAGAGATATATTTGATGTAATCTTCTTTTGCGGTGTGTTTGTCGAGATCCGATGAATTGTGGGTTTATGATCAAGTCTATCTATGAACAATATTTGAATCTTCTCTGAATTCTTTTATGTATGATTGGTTTATCTTTGCAAGTCTCTTTGAATTATCAGTTTGGTTTGGCCTACTAGATTGATCTTTCTTGCAATGGGAGAACTGCTTAGCTTTGGGTTCAATCTTGCGGTGCTCGATCCCAGTGACATAAAGGGAAACGACACACATTGTATTGTTGCCATTGAGGATAAAAATATGGGGTTTATATCATATTGCACGAGTTTATCCCTCTACATCATGTCATCTTGCTTAATGCGTTACTCTGTTCTTATGAACTTAATACTCTAGATGCATGCTGGATAGCGGTCGATGTGTGGAGTAATAGTAGTAGATGCAGGCAGGAGTCGGTCTACTTATCACGGATGTGATGCCTATATACATGATCATACCTAGATATTCTTATAATTATTCGCTTTTCTATCAATTGCTCAACAGTAGTTTGTTCACCCACTGTAATACTTATGCTATCTTGAGAGAAACCACTAGTGAAACGTATGTCCCCGGGTCTATTGTCCATCATACAAGTTTCCAATCTATTTTATTTTGCAATCTTTACTTTCAATCTATATCATAAAAATACCAAAAATATTTATCTTATTATTATCTTCTCCATCAGATCTCACTCTTGCAAGTGGCCGTGAAGGGATTGACAACCCCTTTATCGCGTTGGTTGCGAGGTTCTTATTTGTTTTTGTAGGTACGAGGTGACTCGCGCGTGGTCTCCTACTGGATTGATACCTTGGTTCTCAAAAACTTAGGGAAATACTTACGCTGTTTTACTGCATCACCCTTTCCTCTTGAAGGGAAAACTAACGCAGTGCTCAAGAGGTAGCAAGAAGGATTTCTGGCGCCGTTGCCGGGGAGATCTACGCCAAGTCAAGACATACCAAGTACCCATCACAACTCTTATCCTTTGCATTACATTATTTGCCATTTGCCTCTCGTTTTCCTCTCCCCCACTTCACCCTTGCCGTTTTATTCGCCCTCGTTTTCATCCGCCCTTTCTTTTGCTTGCTTCATTGTTATGTCTAGTCCTTTATCTACTCCTCTATCTCCCGAGAATTAGGTCCTTAATTTTAAACAAAGGAAGGGAGAAAATCTAAAAGATCCTTGGTACAGAATTTGCAATGCGCAAAATAGATCTACTAGGAAGCAATCTAATTCCGTTCTTCTTCACAATTTTTATGTAGGCATCACTCCTTGGAATATATATATTCTTGATACCATTACCGGAGGAAATTTCTTGGGTAGCCATACTTTTGATTCTTATAATGCTATGATAGATTTGTTTGGCCCACCACCTCTTTTGGTTAATGGAACTATTTTAACTTTGGAACACGTGATGCAAGGGCTTGAAATTATTGAAAATAAAGTTGCCACCGTAGAGTTGATTGAAAATTTGGATAGAAAGATCCATAACCAAATTACCCAATACGGATCTAAGGTAGGAGTTGCTCTTAAATTTTTTAAATAAAAGGAACCTATGGTTAATGAAAAGATAGATCAAGATCCCACTAGAATTGATAAAATTGAGGATATTATTACCAACCTAGGATCTGCCTTTTCTTCTATGAAAAATACTCCTTCTAATGCTAAGATTGCCAAATTGATGTATGTTCCTAAAAATAAGGGTGAAACTTCTAGTAAGGGAAGTGCGGACCTCAAATCCATAAGTGTTCACCCCAACTTTCTCACTATCCTTAAGGAACCTTTTGCTACAAATGATTTTCTTGATTTCGTGCATAGGAGTTTTATAATTAATAAAAAGAAAGAAACTCCTAGGAGTATAGGTGTCTTATTGAAGAATTTCCTACCAAAGATGGCAATGCCTAGATCTATCCTTGCTTTTATGCCTAGCTAGGGGCGTTAAACGATAGCGCTTGTTGGGAGGCAACCCAATTTTATTTTTATTCCTTGCTTTTTGTTCCTGTTTAGTAATAAATAAATTATCTAGCCTCTGTTTTGGTTGTGTTTTGTGTGTGTTAATTAGTGTTTTTGCCAAGTAGAACCGTTGGGAAGACTTGGGAAAAGTCTTTTTGATCTTGCTGTAAAAAACAAAAACTTTAGCGCTCACGAGAATTACTGCCATTTTTTATTGGAGGGAGATGTTTAGTTAATTCTTTTTGGAGATGATTAATAGATAAATTCCTCACGTCCAGAAATTTATTTTAGAATTTTTTGGGTTCCATAAGTATTCGAAACCTACAGATTACTACAGACTGTTCTGTTTTTGACAGATTCTGTTTTTCGCGTGTTGTTTGCTTATTTTGATGAATCTATGGCTAGTAATAGAGTTTATGAACCATAGAAAAGTTGGAATACGGTAGGTTTAACACCAATATAAATAAAGTATGAGTTCATTACAGTACCTTGAAGTGGTGGTTTGTTTTCTTTTACTAACGGAGCTCACGAAGATTTTCTTTTAAGTTTTGTGTTGTGAAGTTTTCAAGTTTTGGGTAAAGATTTGATGGATTATGGAACGAGGAGTGACAAGAGCCTAAGCTTGGGGATGCCCAAGGCACCCAAAGGTAAAATCCAAGGATACTAAAATCCTAAGCTTGGGGATGCCCCAGAAGGCATGAATCCCCTCTTTCGTCTTCGTCCATCGGTAACTTTACTTGGAGCTATATTTTTATTCGCCACATGATATGTATTTTGCTTGGAGCGTCTTGTATGATTTTAGTCTTTGCTTTTTAGTTTACCATAATCATCCTTGCTGTACACACCTTTTGGGAGAGACACACATGAGTTGGAATTTATTAGAATACTCTATGTGCTTCACTTATATCTTTTGAGCTATACAATTTTTGCTCTAGTGCTTCGCTTATATCTTTTAGAGCACGGCGGTGGTTCTATTTTATAGAAATAATTGATCTCTCATGCTTCACTTATATCATTTTGAGAGTCCTTTAGAACAGCATGGTAATTCACTTTGGTTATAAATTTTAAATGCTAAGAGAAGTTGGATGCTTGATAGATGGTTTTGAGATATAAAGGTGGTAATATTAGAAGTGTGCTAGTTAAGTAATTTTGAAATTGATGAATACTTGTGTTGAAGTTGGTAAGTCCCGTAGAATGCACGTATGGTAAACGTTATGTGACAAATTTGAAGCATGGGGTGTTCTTTGATTGCTTTCCTTTTGAGTGGTAGTCGGGGACGAGCGATGGTCTTTTTCTACCAATCTATCCCCCTAGGAGCATGCGCATAGTGCTTGGTTTTGATGACTTGTAGATTTTTGCAATAAGTATCTGAGTTCTTTATGACTAATGTGGAGTCCATGGATTATACGCACTCTCACCCTTCCATCATTGCTAGCCTCTTCAGTACCGTGCATTGCCCTTTCTCACCTTGAGAGTTGGTGCAAACTTAGCCGGTATATCTAAACCTCGTGATATGATACGCTCTATCACACATAAGCATCCTTATATATTCCTCAAAACAGCCACCATACCTACCTATTATGGCATTTCCATAGCCATTCTGTGATATATTGCCATGCAACTTTCCACCGTTCCATTTATTATGACATGCATCATCATTGTCATATTGCTTTGCATGATCATGTAGTTGACATCGTATTTGTGGCAAAGCCACCGTTCATAATTTTTTCATACATGTCACTCTTGATTCATCGCAATCCCGGTACACCACCGGAGGAATTCACATAGAGTCATATTTTGTTCTAAGTATCGAGTTGTAATTCTTGAGTTGTAAGAAAATAAAAGTGTGATGATCATTGTCGGTGTCAAAACCGGCGGATCTCAGGTAGGGGGTCCCGAACTGTGCGTCTAAGGCGGATGGTAACAGGAGGCAGGGGACACGATGTTTTACCCAGGTTCGGGCCCTCTTGATGGAGGTAAAGCCCTACATCCTGCTTGATTATACTTGATAATATGGGTATTACAAGAGTTGATCTACCACGAGATCGGAGAGGCTAAACCCTAGAAGCTAGCCTATGGTGTGATTGTATGTTGTCCTACGGACTAAAACCCTCTGGTTTATATAGACACCGGAAGGGGCTAGGGTTACACAAGGTCGGTTACAAAGGAGGAGATATACATATCCGTATTTCCTAGCTTGCCTTCCACGCCAAGTAGAGTCCCATCCAGACACGGGACGAAGTCTTCAATCTTGTATCTTCATAGTCCAACAATCTGCCCAAAGGATATAGTCTGACTGTCCGGTGACCCCCTAATCCAGGACTAAGTAGAGTCCTTTCCCTTGATATGTCCCTTTTGTAGTTTTCTTGCATTTCTTTGTGGTGGCACCATTTATGTTAATTGTTTGTCACTTGTCCATATGAGGTAATCTACTCTCCCTCCGTTGCACATTTTTCCACAAAAAATTATAAAGTGGCGCGGTATGGGTCTACCCTATTGTCTCTGGCATACAAAACTAATTTTCATACTTTTCTTCGTGCTCACTCTTGGAGTGCCTTGCTCTTTCTGACCATTTTCATGTTTGTTTTCACCTCGATTTATGTCGTTAGGAAATTGGCATGATTTCGTTTTGTGGCGACACTATATTTTTATCCATGCAATTAATAAACGTGCTGACATTGTCATTGTTTTTTAGCACCCAGTGTCATCCATATCATGCACCATGTGATTTCTATCCTTTTAATACTTGAGGTATAATCTGTCACCTCTCGACCCCCTCAATTGTGTGATCTCCTGGAGTGACAATGGTTCACACACGCCTAGTGTCGTCCCTATTATGTGTACTCAACTACTATTCCTACGATATATATGCATTTATCCATTTAAGAAACTCATGCATGTTGATACATATTACCAGAGAGATGTTCCACTATTATTGGTCCAATTACTATATCCTCCCTCTGTTCCTAAATATAAGACCTTTTAGAGATTCCAGCATGGACTACATACGGATATATATAGACATATCTTAGAGGGTACACTCACTCATTCTGTTTTGTATGTAGTCCATAGTAAAATCTCTAAAAGGTCTTATATTTAGGAACTGAGGGAGTATATTGCATGCTGCCAAATCTAGATTAAACTGTCAAATTTATTTCTGTTTTCACCCTAGACTCCAAATTTCTTCTTAGAATTATATTTTAAATCAAGCTATTTAGAAACTTCACATGGAGAATGCGTATAACAAATCAAGTCACTTTTTTTTACGTAATTCTTATATCAAAACTCATAAATATACTTGTGCAAGCTCATAATTCTTACATCTACTAATTCCAAATTTATCTATGTGTGGACTTCATAGTATATGTACAAATATCCACTTTGCTAACGCGTTGTATTCAGCTGCATATATTACGAAACAATAGGTCAAGAATTTACATCACTTCCTTATCGTATATAGTTCATCTATTCTACTTTTATATGTATTTGCTTCCTCTTAAATTATCACATTTTGTTTTCGAATTGGCAATCTACCACTAAGCGCTAGTACATAAATCCCTCCGTTGATAGTCTAGCTTTAATCATGTGTAAGTTGTAATTGGCAAAATATTGCTTGTTTCAATTTTGTTGGGTCATATTCTATCATATTCATATGATGCAAGTATGTACACACAGCTGTAAGTTTAACTACATACTGATGACATGCATGACTTCACTACACGCAAGGTAGTCGAAATTGCTATTATTCTAACCGGCCCGTACTGCTGCATTATTCACTATTGTCACTGATATTTTCCTTTCCTTCATCTTTAATTATTCATTTGCCAAAATCGGCGATGAAAGTAATGTTGCGATTTATTTGTCCCCTGATTTAATAACACAATATATTAGATCTATAATATGAATCTATAGATTTCGCATACAATATAATCCGAACATTGTTTTTTGAGGAATATATTTCTGGAAGTTAGATTCATATATGTGTGTTGCACGTAAATTAAGATTCTTTTTTATCCCCAATTTCATAACATATAATATATATTAAAAGTTTACATGATGCAAAATATTCAGCACTGTTTTGCTATTGTGCAAATCTATGTATCGCTGCATCCACCATTTGTAATGATGGCCTCATCCTTTTTCACGTTTGAACTTGTTATATCATCACTCGCAAAAAATAATAATTGTATCGTTCATTAGATGTCCTTTGTGCTTATGCGTGTGTGGCCGGTTAGGCTCCTTTTTTTTTCTTTGTTTAGGGAAACTGATCTAGACTCTTTTCTTTAGGGAGGGAAAACTGATTTTTCTTTTATTTTTGAGGATACGTGACAGGTTGTACATGCAAGGTAGCCGGAATTGTTTTTTCTAACGGACCTATACAACTGTTGTTCCCATCGTAATGTGGCTTTGCCCAATAGCCACCCAAACTATGTCATCACATCATCTACCTAATTTATTTTTCTATACTTTTTATAGGTAACTGTGCACAGTCCAAATCATTGGCTGCTCATACGGACTGGTTTGAGAGAGACGTGTTACATACGAACACATCTTTCGATCGGTTTGTGATTATTTTTTTGTTTTTCAATCGGCTCTTTCTTTTCCTTTTTTTGTGTGGATTCCCATTGCTCTTTTTCAGGAAGGCACTTTGCCGTACAAAAACTATTGGTAGGTGTTTAAAAAAAATCTATAATACGTGACATCTGACGTTGGTAGGTGTTTCAAAAAAAAAAGTATGATACATGACATCTGACGTGTCCAATTATTTACCTGTGATCATATTTGTATGTAACACTCCATCTATAAATCTTAACCGTTATTTTCTAATATTGACTGTCGAGATAATTTGATCTATGTGGGTATGTGGATAAACGTGATGGCTTATTTGACTTCTATTTTCAGTATATAATAGATAAACAATATGAGTAAAGTTGAGCCCGATTGTCACTTGTGCGCGCGTGTTGAGCCCCTTGTATTGTAATAGGGGTATAGCCATCAAACCTGTATCAATTACATATAGCAGTATCGGACTCGTCCAACTGTGTCCGTGCTCTTAATGACCTGTCAGATGCTTTAGTTGGTGAGGCCGTTTAGTGTGCGGCTGCCAAGGCAGCCGCACGGTCTTCCGCGCGCAAGGAGCGCTCAATATTTCCATTTACTGTAATGATGTCTCGTGGACCGGGCATCTTAAGCATGAGGGAGCGTAATGTGGTATTGCGTTAAAGCGAGCGAAAGCTTCGCGTCCGAGTAGTGCTTGATAGCCACTTTGGAACGGAGCAATGTGGAACGTTAAATTTTCGTTACGGAAGTTATCGGGAAAGCCGAATATAACCTCTAGTAGCAGGGAGCCCGTGTAATGGGCCTCTGGACCTGGCATTATTCTTTTAAAGGTAGTATTGCTACGGCTAATTTTTTTTTGGGTCTATCCCCATTTTGCGGACTGTGTCATGATATATCAGGTTTAGACTGCTGCCACAGTCCTTCAGGACTCGTGTGAAGTGGTATCCGTCAATTATAGGGTCTAATACCAAGGCAACCCATCCTGCACTCCGGATACTTGCCGAGTAATCCCGATGGTCGAAGGTGATCGGTTGGGACGACCAGTGGCAGAACTCCGCTGTGATAGGCCCTGGGGCATGTGTCTCTAGGAGTGCCGCTTTGTTTCTACCCTTTGTTACGTGTAATACGTTTACTGTTTTGACTTTTGGTGGGAACTTCTTCTGTTCCCCAGTGCTTTGCTTGCGAGGCTCGTCCTCGTCTTCGCTTTGTGTATCCCGCCCCTTGTGTTCGGCGTTGAGCTTGCCAGACTGCTTGAAGACCCAACATTCTCTATGGGCATGATTTGCAGGTTTATCGGGGGTGCTATGGATCTGACATATTTGGTCCAGAATCTTGTTTAGGATGGACAGTTCGTCTCTCTTGCCTTTGGGGGGCAGCTTTTGCTGACCTGGTCGAGAGCTTTTGAATCCGGCGTTTACCGCTGTGCTCTTCGGGCTGTCTTCTTTATTCTGGCGCTTGTTTTTGCTGCGTCGTGATTTCCCGTTTCCATCCCTGACTTCGGATGTACTTGGGTCGCTGGTGCTGCATCGGGCTAACCAGCTATCCTCGCCCGCGCAAAAGCGGGTCATGAGGCTTGTTAATGCTGCCATTGTTCTCGGCTTTTCTTGGCCGAGGTGTCTGGCAAGCCATTCGTCTCGAACGTTGTGCTTGAAAGCTGCTAAGGCTTCAGCGTTCGGACAGTCGACTATTTGGTTCTTTTTAGTGAGGAACCTGTTCCAAAGCTTTCGGGCTGACTCTCCGGGCTGTTGAGTTATATGACTTAAATCGTCTGCATCCGGTGGCCGGACATATGTCCCTTGAAAATTTGCCCGAAAGGCGTCTTCGAGCTCTTCCCAGCTTCCAATGGAGTTTTCAGGGAGGCTTTTAAGCCAGTGCCGAGCTGGCCCTTTGAGCTTGAGGGGTAAGTACTTGATGGCGTGGAGATCGTCTCCTCGAGCCATATGGATATGGAGGATGTAGTCCTCAATATAGACCCCAGGGTCTGTCGTTCCATCGTACGCCTCTATGTTTACGGGTTTGAATCCCTCTGGAAATTCATGGTCCAGCACCTCATCGGTGAAACATAGGGGGTGTGCGGCACCCCTGTATTTGGGTGTACCGTGGTATTCGGATGTTTGTTGTGTTGCATTGCGTGCTGGAGCGCGCTTGCGTGACCCGTAGATGGATCTGGTTGCGCCGTACTTTTGATGCGAGTCCTCACGTGGATCGTGTACCGGCTCATGTGCGGCGTCGTTTGGCGTTCTATGTTGGCCACGAGGCCGTCTATCTGACTGGATGGCCATTTTGTTTTTTGATTGCGGGGGATCTAAGGCCTCCTCATCGAATTCAGGTAGCAGCTTTTGCTTCGGGTAGCTCTTGGTGTGGCGATTACCGCCGTACTTCGCTGCAGTGTTGAATACTTCGCTCCATCTGATTCTGAGTATGTCTTGTGCAGCCCTGAGCCTTTGCTTCTGCTTTTTCAGACTCCTCGCAGTGGCAACCAGCCTTTGATGGGCATTCTGTTGCTCCGGGTGCTTGTCCGGTGTGATGTCTTCCGGACTGTTATCTTCGACGGGGTCGGGTTGTTCGGTTTGATTCTCCGTGTGGCCCTGGTTGGGTGATGGTTCACCCTGCTCTATCGCTGGGTCTATATGACCGCTGTTTCTGCCGAGGCGGGATTTGGAGTGGCGCTTACGCCGCCGCTTTGACTGCTTCTCGAGGGAACAACCCTTCGCTGTGTCCTTCCGTTCCTCGTCGTCGTTTTCTTTGGGTGTGTCCACCATGTATACGTCATATGATGAAGTGGGCGTCCAGTGCCCTGTGAGTAGTGGTTCCTGTTCGTCTCTTGTATTGTTGTCCATACCGTCGATGTCTTCAGAGCCGAAGTTGAGCATGTCGGTCAAATTGTCGACAGTGGCTACTAAGTGGGTGGTGGGTGGGCGGCGAATTTCTTCGTCATCCGAACCCCAATCCTGCCGAACATAGTTCGGCCCGGACTCTCCTGACAGGGAGAGAGACCTTAATGAGTTCAGTGTGTCGCCAAAGGGCGAGCGCTGAAAAATATCCGCAGAGGTAAACTCCAAGATCGGCGCCCAGTCGGATTCGATAGGTGTGGGCGCAGGCGGTTCGGAGTCCGTGGCCGGGGAAGAATCCGGTAGTCTGGCGTCACGGCTCCTGTGAAGGGTAAGGTCGATACTCGGCTCAATCGCTGATGAGAGTGCGGCCTCCGTGGCGGGGTCTATCCACCCGTCCATGCATGGCGCAACTGGCTCCAAATTGAGGGTCAGAGCGGTTGCCGTCGCGATCTCCTGGACACTGTCCGATGGCAGAGCTAAATCATGCTCATCGTGACCATGTGGCGCACTAAGTGGGGGCTCGAATCCATCGAAGATCAAGTCTCTGCGGATATCGGCCGTGTAGTTTAAGCTTCCAAACCTGACTTGGTGGCCAGGGGCATAACTCTCGATCTGCTCCAGATGGCCAAGCGAGTTGGCCCGCAGTACGAAGCCGCCGAATACAAGGATCTGTCCAGGGAGAAAAGTCTCACCCTGAACTGCATCGCTATCGATGATCAAAGAAGCCATCCAGCCTAATGACGACGACATAGAGGAACTCTCAATGAAAGCATCAATGTCGGTGTCAAAACTGGCGGATCTCGGGTAGGGGGTCCCGAACTGTGCGTCTAAGGCGGATGGTAACAAGAGGCAGGGGACACAATGTTTTACCCAGGTTCGGGCCCTCTTGATGGAGGTAAAACCCTACGTCCTGCTTGATTATACTTGATAATATGGGTATTACAAGAGTTGATCTACCACGAGATCGGAGAGGCTAAACCCTAGAAGCTAGCCTATGGTATGATTGTATGTTATCCTACGGACTAAAGCCCTCCGGTTTATATAGACACCGGAAGGGGATAGGGTTACACAAGGTTGGTTACAAAGGAGGAGATATACATATCCATATTGCCTAGCTTGCCTTCCACGCCAAGTAGAGTCCCATCCGGACACGGGACGAAGTCTTTAATCTTTTATCTTCATAGTCCAACAATCCGGCCAAAGGATATAGTCCGGCTGTCCGGAGACCCCCTAATCCAGGACTCCCTCAATCATCATTAGAGCATTGTCCCATGTGAGGAAAGGATGATGAAGACTATGATTCCCCAACAAGTCGGGATGAGACTCCGGACGAAAAATAAAAAAGAAAGAAAGAAAAGAGGCCAAAAAAAGAAAGAATGCCCAAATAAAAAAAGAAAAAAATAAAAGAGAGAAAAAGAGAGAAGGGGCAATGTTACTATCCTTTTTCCACACTTGTGCTTCAAAGTAGTACCATGATCTTCATGATAGAGAGTCTCTTATTTTGTCACTTTCATATATACTAGTGGGAATTTTTCATTATAGAACTTGGCTTGTATATTCCAATGATGGGCTTCCTCAAATTCCCTAGGTCTTCGTGAGCAAGCAAGTTGGATGCACACCCACTTAGTTTCTTTGATGAGCTTTCATATATCTATAACTCTAGTGCATCCGTTGCATGGCAATCCCTACTCCTTGCATTGACATCAATCGGTGGGCATCTCCATAGCCCATTGATTAGCCGCGTCAATGTGAGACTTTCTCCCTTTCTGTCTTCTCACACAACCTCAATCATCATATTCTATTCCACCCATAGTGCTATATGTCCTTTGCTCGCGCTCATATATTGCGTGAAAGTTGAAAGAGTTTGAAAAGGCTAAGTATGAAACAATTGCTTGGCTTGTCATCGGGGTTGTGCATGATGAGAGCATTTTGTGTGATGAAAATGAAGCATGGCCAAACTATATGACTTTGTAGGGATAAGTTTTCTTTGGCTATGGTATTTTGATAAGACATAATTGCTTGTTTAACATACTTGGAGTATTACTATTTTTATGTCAACAATAAACTTTTATCTAGAATCTTTCGGATCTGAACATTCATGCCACAATAGAGAAAAATACATTGAAGAATATTCTAGAAAGCATTCCACATCAAAAATTCTATTTTTATTATTTACCTACTCGAGGACGAGCATGAATTAAGCTTGGGGATGCTTGATACGTCTCCAGCGTATCTATAATTTTTGATTGTTCCATGCTATTATGTTATCTGTTTTGGATGTTAATGGGCTTTATTTTACACTTTTATATTATTTTTGGGACTAACCTATTAACCGGAGGCCCAGCCCAAATTGCTGGTCTTTTTGCCTATTTCAGTGTTTCGTAGAAAAGGAATATCAAATGGAGTCCAAACGGAATGAAACCTTCGGGAATGTGATTTTTGGAACAAACGTGATCCAGAGGACTTGGAGTGGACGCCGAGAAACGAACGAGGCAGCCACGAGGCAGGGGGGCACGCCTACCCCCCCCCCCCCCCCGGCGCGCCCTCCCCCCTCACGGGCCCCTTGTGACTCAACCGACCTACTTCTTCCTCCTATATATGTTCACATACCCCGAAAACATCCAGGAGCACTACGAAACCCTATTTCCACCACCGCAACCTTCTGTACCCAAGAGATCCCATCTTGGGACCTTTTTCGAAGCTCCGCCGGAGGGGGCATTGATCACGGAGGGCCTCTACATAAAATCCATGGCCCTCCGATGATGTGTGAGTAGTTTACCTCAGACCTTCGGGTCCATAGCTAGTAGCTAGATGGCTTCTTCTCTCTCTTTGGATCTCAATACAAAGTTCTCCTCGATTCTCTTGGAGATCTATTCGATGTAAACTTCTTTTCTGGTGTGTTTGTCGAGATCTGATGAATTGTGGGTTTATGATCAAGTCTATCTATGAACAATATTTGAATCTTCTCTGAATTCTTTTATGTATGATTGGTTTATCTTTGTAAGTCTCTTCGAATTATCAGTTTGGTTTGTCCTACCAGATTAATCTTTCTTGCAATGGGAGAAGTGCTTAGCTTTGGGTTCAATCTTGCGGTGCTCAATCCCAGTGATAGGAAGGGAAACGACACGTATTGTATTGTTGCCATCAAGGATAAAAAGTTGGGGTTTATATCACATTGCATGAGTTTATCCCTTTACATCATGTTATCTTGCTTAAGGCGTTACTCTGTTCTTATGAACTTAATACTCTAGATGCATGCTGGATAGCGGTCAATGTGTGGAGAAATAGTAGCAGATGCAGGCAGGAGTCGGTCTACTTATCACGAACGTGATGCCTATATACATGATCATACCTAGATATTCTCATAATTATTCGCTTTTCTATCAATTGCTCGATAATAATTTGTTCACCCACCATAATACTTATGCTATCTAGAGAGAAGCCACTAGTGAAACCTATGGCCCCCGGGTCTATTTTCCATCATACAAGTTTCCAATCTATTTTATTTTGCAATCTTTACTTTCAATCTATATCATAAAAATACCAAAAATATTTATCTTATTATTATCATCTCTATCAGATCTCACTCTTGCAAGTGGTCGTGAAGGGATTGACAACCCCTTTATCGTGTTAGTTGCGAGGTTCTTATTTGTTTGTGTAGGTACGAGGTGACTCGTGTGTGGTCTCCTACTGGATTGATACCTTGGTTCTCAAAAATTGAGGGAAATACTTATGCTGCTTTAGTGCATCACCCTTTCCTCTTCAAGGGAAAACCAACGTAGTGCTCAAGAGGTAGCAGAATCACAAACCTTAACACCAATATTCTTACTAAACACAACCATTTACTAGTACCTCCCACATATTCCATCTCTATATGGCAAAACTATTGCAAGGAATCAAACATATCATATTCGGTGATCCATAAGTTTTATGTAGGATTTTGTGACTAACCATGCAATTGATTAATTCCTTTTGACTCTCTAAATAGGTATAAGTGAAGCAAGAGAGTTTAATTATTTCTACAAAAGACCATGCTCTAACAAATATAAGTGAAGCAAAAGAGCATTCTACAAACAATGGTTTTCTATGTGAAGAGAAACATGCAATCCAAACTTCAAATGATATAAGTGAAGAACATGAAGCATTCTATAAAGCCATACTCAAAAGATATAAGTGAAGTGCAAAGATCATTCTATAAATAAACCATGGACTATCTCATACCAGCATGGTGCTTAAAATGAAAATGAAAAATAAACACAAAAGACGCTCCAAGATTTACACATATCACATGAACGAAACGAATCCGAAAACATACTGATACTTGTTGAAGAAACATGGGATGCCTTCCGGGGCATCCCCAAGCTTAGATGCTTGAGTCTCCTTGAATATTTACTTGGGGTGCCTTGGGCATCCCCAAGCTTGAGATCTTGCCTCTACTCCTTCTCCTCACATCGAGACCTCCTCGATCTTCGAACACTTCATCCACAGAAAACTTAACCAAACTTTTAGTGGCGGGGTTAGTGAATATGGCAATAAAATCCCATCATGTACTACTATAACATTATTGTATAATTATAAACAAACATTACCCATTGTATGCTATCATAGTTCTATGGCTCCAAGTCAAGGAGGCTTCAACAAGAATTCAAACATACGCAAATAATGAAGCTATAACAGCAATCTGTGAAAACAGGACGGTCTGTAAAGATTTGAACATCCACCATAGTTCTGTAACTCAAAAAATTCTGAAAAATTAGCAAAAAATTAACATTTTGTATAGAAAGACAGTACAAAAATGGAGAAATTGAGCAGTACAACCAAAGTTTCCGTTTTGCACCACACAAACCAATAAGAAATTTAATCTGCCTAAAGGCAAACCTTGGCACATTATTTTTATAATACAATGGATTTGTACAAGGGGATAGTTATTTTTGTGAGAATTTTCATGAAAAATTCTACATTGTTTCCATGAGCATGAACACAAGTGTTCAAGGTCGACCCTCACTGCTCCAATGCATAACTTCCAATCGCTTCTCCTTTGTGAAAAGGGTTTTAAGTTCCCCTCTATATTTTTTGTTTTTAAACTTTATAAAAGCACTCAACAGAAAGAAATGACTCCCTAAAACTTCCGGGTTGTCTCCCTGGCAGCGCTTTCTTTAAAGCCATTAAGCTAGGCATAAAGTGCTCAAGTAATGAATCCACCCGGATCCCAAGGTATATCAAAGCCAATTTAAATTAACAATGATTTGGAATTTAGTAATGAGCACAAAGCAACATATATCATGCAATGACGAAGTCTAATTCTCTTCCTATGCATCGACATGTCATAAAAGAACAATTCATGCACATCAAGTAAAGGCCAATACATAGCATAAGCAGTTTCTTGCAATTTTATCGTGTGGGAAACATAAAGAGGTGGAGATGTAGTTCCTCTCTCATAATAATTGCAAGTAGGATCAGCAAGCACATGCATATTATACTCATCAAAATCATCATGTGCAATGGTAAAAGGCAACCCATCAATGTAATCCTTAATAAGTGCAAATTTCTCTGATATAGTGTAGTTCGGAGAATTCAAAAAGATAATAGGACTATCATGTGTGGGTGCAACAGCAACAATTTCATTCTTAATATAAGGAACGATAGCAAGTTCATCTCCATAATCAACATTCATATTGGCATCTTGGCCACAAGCATAGCAAGCATCAAATTCATCAAAAGGGATATTTCAAACGAAACAACGGGATCATAGCAAACATGGCATTCATCCTTCGGTAGGAACGAAGGGAAATTAAAGAATGTATGAGTTGAAGAGTTACTCTCATTAGAAGGTGGGCACAGGTGATCAATCCGCTCTTCCTCCATTTGTTCTTTTCTCTCCTCATCATCTTTTTCATCCAATGAGCTCACGGTTTCATTATTTTCTTCTTCCATAGACTCCTGCAAAATGTTAGTCTCTTCTTGGACAGCGGAGGAGTCCTCAATATATGGTTTAACATAGGCATTAGAAGCATAATTATCATAACAATATTTAAGTATGGCAAGATTTTCAGATTTGTAAAGAGTAGCATCATACTTTTCAATCAAAGAAGCAATTTCATAAGCAACATTAAAAGCAAGAAACTCTTCAATTTGTTCAATATCAAAGTAATTATAAACACCTTTGGCATAAGAAGATACAATTCCATTATCAATAAACTCACATTGGTAGAGAAGGTGTTTCTTAGGGTCTTCAGAACAACAAGTAAAGTCATATAATTCACATAAATTCCAAGCATGGCATTGCATAGTATTAATTTGATGCTATAAAAGTTTCCCTTTTTGAGATAAACGGTGTCGCACAAAACAAGCATGCTCATCTAATGATTTTCCCTCAACTAAGCTAGTTGGGTTTTCAACACGAGCACAAATGGATCGAAGATGTTACAAGTAGAAAGGTTCAGTAGTATGATAGATTTTGGGTGGTTCTTCATCGATTGGTTTAGCAGGTACAACTAATTTTTTGGTATTTTTCGTTTCCTACCCATAGCTAAAGATAGAAAACAAGAGCACAAAATAAAAGTTACTTAGTGATAAAGCAAACAAGCACACACGAGAATATTCACCCACATTATTGCTCCCCGGCAACAATGCCAGAAAAGGTCTTGATAACCCACAAGTATAGGGGATCGTTTGTAGCCTTTTTCGATAAATAAGAGTGTCGAACCCAACGAGGAGCTAAATGCAGAACAAATATCCCCTCAAGTTTTATCGACCATCGATACAACTTTACACACACTTGACGTTTGCTTTATCAGAAACAAGTATGAAACTATTTTGTAGGTGTGATGCTAGAACTACTTTGCAAGAATAAAACTAGAAGTACTTTGCAAGATAATAAAAGTTAGGTGTTTAGAAAAAGGGTGTGTCAACAAGAAAGTTATTTGTCCCTAGGCAATCGATAACAAGTACCGGTAATCATTCTTGTAATTTTATATGAGGGAGAGGCATGAGCAAACATACTTTATCTACTTGGATCATATGCACTTATGATTAGACCCCTAGCAAGCATCCGCAACTACTAATGATCATTAAGGTCATGAAACCCAACCATAGCATTAATTATCAAGTCCTCTTTACTCCCATTCGTCATACCCCACTTACTCAGGTTTAAGCTTGTGTCACTCTCACAACCCACCATAAGCGAACCATGAACATATTGAAACACCCTACATCGGGGCCCCTCACGTTTGCGCGAGAATGGAGGGCACTGATACGTCTCTAACGTATCTATAATTTATGAAGTATTCATGCTATTATATTATCTGTTTTGGATGTTTATGGGCTTTACTAAACACTTTTATATTATTTTTGGGACTAACCTATTAACCGGAGGCCCACCCCAAATTGACGTTTTCTTGCCTATTTCAGTGTTTCGAAGAAAAGGAATATCAAACGGATTCCAAAGGGAATGAAACCTTCGGGAGAGTTATTTTTGGAACGGAAGCAATCCAGGAGACTTGGAGTAGACATCAGGGAAGCTTCGAGGAAGCCACGAGGTAGGGAGGCGCGCCCTACCCCCGTGGGCGCGCCCCACCCTCGTGGGCCCCTCGTGGCTCCCCTGACCGACTTCTTTCGCCTATATATGTCCATATACCCTAAAAACACCGGAGAGCAGAATAGATCGGGAGTTCCGCGGCCAAAAGCCTCCGTAGCCACCGAAAACCAATCTAGACCCGTTTCGGCACCCTGCCGGAGGGGGGAATCCCTCTTCGGTGGCCATCTTCATCATCCCGGCGCTCTCCATGACAAGGAGGGAGTAGTTCACCCTCGGGGCTGAGGGTATGTACCAGTAGCTATGTGTTTGATCTCTCTCTCTCTCTCTCTCTCTCTCGTGTTCTTGAGTCGGCACGATCTTGATGTATCACGAGCTTTGCTATTATAGTTGGATCTTATGATGTTTCTCTCCCTCTACTCTCTTGTGATGAATTGAGTTTTCCCTTTGAAGTTATCTTATCGGATAGAGTCTCTAAGGATTTGAGAACACTTGATGTATTTCTTGCAAGTGCTTATCTGTGGTGACAATGGGATATCACGTGATCCACTTGATGTATGTTTTGGTGATCAACTTGCGAGTTTTGTGACCTCGTGAACTTATGCATAGGGGTTGGCACACGTTTTCGTCTTGACTCTCCGGTAGAAACTTTGGGGCGCTCTTTGAAGTTCTTTGTGTTGGTTGAATAGATGAATCTGAGATTGTGTGATGCATATCGTATAATCATACCCATGGATACTTGAGGTGACATTGGAGTATCTAGGTGTCATTAGGGGTTTGGTTGATTTGTGTCTTAATTAAGGTGTTATTCTAGTACGAACTCTAGGATAGATTGAACGGAAAGAATAGCTTTGTGTTATTTTACTACGGACTCTTGAATAGATCGATCAGAAAGAATAACTTTGAGGTGGTTTCGTACCCTACAATAATCTCTTCGTTTGTTCTCCGCTATTAGTGACTTTGGAGTGACTCTTTGTTGCATGTTGAGGGATAGTTATATGATCCAATTATGTTATTACTGTTGAGAGGACTTGCACTAGTGAAAGTATGAACCCTAGGCCTTGTTTCCTAGCATTGCAATACCGCTTGTGCTCACTTTTATCATTAGTTACCTTGCTGTTTTTATATTTTCAGATTACAAAAACCTTTATCTACCATCCATATTGCACTTGTATCACCATCTCTTCACCGAACTAGTCCACCTATACAATTTACCATTGTATTGGGTGTGTTGGGGACACAAGAGACTCTTTGTTATTTTGTTGCACGGTTGTTTGAGAGAGACCATCTTCATCCTATGCCTCCCATGAATTGATAAACCTTAGGTCATCCACTTGAGGGAAATTTGCTACTGTCCTACAAACCTCTGCACTTGGAGGCCCAACAACGTCTACAAGAAGAAGGTTGTGTAGTAGACATCAGGCACCGTAGGACAACACCATAAATAAAATATACAATCATACCAACCAAGATCAGGATTAACCCACAGGACAAAGCGGATCTACTCAAACATCATAGAATAACCATAGATCATTGGGAAATAATATATGGAGTTGAGCACCATGTGTAAGTAGAGATTACATCGGGGAGAAGAGGTGTTACACCGCTGCATAGAGGGGGGGGGGAATTCGGTGTTGACGGTAGCAAGATTGTTGATGTAGATCGTCGTCCCGATCGTTGCCCCGGCGGCACTCCGGCGCCACCGAAAGCAAGGGGAGAGAGCCCCCTTCTTCTTCTTCTTCTTCCTTGGCCTCCCCCCTAGATGGGAGGAGAGTTCCCCCTCTGGCCCATGGTCTCCATGATGGCGGAGGGGCGGGAGCCCCTCCATGATTGGATCTCCCTCTCTGTTCTCTTCTGTTTCGCGTTCCCAGATCTGCCCAAAAACCGTTTCTTATATTCTGGGAGATCCATAACTCCGATTGCACTGAGATTTTAACACGATTTTTTCCGGATATAAGCTTCCTTGCGCCCGAAGTAAAGCTCCAACCAACGTTCGAGGAGGGCACAACCCACCACCACGAGCCAGGGGCCTCTGGAGCGCCCTGGTGTCTTGTGGGCTGTGTGGGCCTCCGTTTGCGGTGATTCCAACTCCCAAAAATCACATATATTCCCAAATAATTCTTCATAAAATTTTATTGCATTTGGACTTCGTTTGATATGGATACTCTACGGTACAAAAAACATGCAAAAAACAGGAACTGGCACTGGGCACTGGATCAAATGGTTAGTCTAATAAATCATATAAAAAGTTGCCAAAAGTATGTAAAAGTTGTGTAATATTGGCATGAAATAATCAAAATTTATAGATATGACGGAGACGTATCAAGGGCCCGCTCTCCCGGCGCCCCTGTCCCGGAGCAAGTTCTGTGGCTCGGAGGCCGCGCCTGGGGTTCCTCCATGGGTTCTTGCCGGTGGTTGGGCGACCCATGTGACAGCTTTGTCTTCAAGCAGCAGAACCGAGCCATGCTGTGGCTCGTCCGAGGTCCGGGGAGTGGCCGGAGGGGCTCTGTCACTGGCCCCCTGCCGGAGACGGGTGAGTCATCCCGCGCCCCTTCGGTGGACAAGGACATGGAGGAAAGACCTGGCTGAGCACTGCAGCTCACGCACGGGCGCATCGTTGTCTGCCACGGCCTTCTCAAGGAAGTGAAGAGTGCGCTTGGCCGACTAGGGGCAGAGCTTGCTGACACTGACTCATGCCTCGAGGTGGAAGACCTCCGCCTGGTGCGCGAATGGCATCAACTGAAGGTCACCATCAACCTTGGGCACTTGCAGCATGAGCGCGCCCGTACGGAGGCCGAGGCATCCCTTATAGCTACTCGGGAGGCATGCGCCCGTGCCCTGGAGGAGGCCCGAGCCGTGGACTAGCATCTTGAGGTGGCCGAGGAGCGTGAGAGGGAGCTCCAAGCCTTGAACGCCGCCCTTGAACGACAGGTCCAGATACGCGGAGCCGCCCTCTAGGCGGGACCCCCACAAATGTGGCAGTGATTCGAGCACACGAGGAGGCACTGGCGCTCGAGGCGTTGGAGCACAGCCTGGAGCGCGAGCGACTGGAGGTGATGGAGCGCCAAGTGTCCATGGCCGAGGACGCCCTTGCCTCTCGGGAGGTGAGGATTCAGTAGGAGGTCGATGCTACCTCTTGAGCACTGCGTTGGTTTTCCCTTGAAGAGGAAAGGGTGATGCAGCAAAGTAGCGTAAGTATTTCCCTCAGTTTTTGAGAACCAAGGTATCAATCCAGTAGGAGACTACACGCAAGTCCCTCGTACCTACACAAACAAATAAGAACCTCGCAACCAATGCGATAAAGGGGTTGTCAATCCCTTCAGGTCACTTACGAGAGTGAGATCTGATAGAGATAATAATAAGATAAATATTTTTGGTATTTTTATGATATAGATTGGAAGTAAAAGATTGCAAAGTAAAATAGATCGGAAACTTGTATAATAAAAGATAGACCCAGGGGCCATAGGTTTCAATAGTGGCTTCTCTCAAGATAGCATAAGTATTACGGTGGGTGAACAAATTACTGCCGAGAAATTGATAGAAAAGCGCATAATTATGAGAATATCTAGGCATGATCATGTATATAGGCATCACGCCGCGACAAGTAGACCGAAACGATTCTGCATCTACTACTATTACTCCACACATCGACCGCTATCCAACATGCATCTAGAGTATTAAGTTCATAAGAACAGAGTAACGCATTAAGCAAGATGGCATGATGTAGAGGGATAAACTCAAGCAATATGATATAAAACCCATCTTTTTATCCTTGATGGCAACAATACAATACGTGCCTTGCTGCCCCTGCTGTCACTGGGAAAGGACACCGCAAGATTGAACCCAAAGCTAAGCACTTATCCCATCGCAAGAAAGATCAATCTAGTAGGCCAAACCAAACTGATAATTCGAAGAGACTTGCAAAGATAACCAATCATACATAAAAGATTTCAGAGAAGAATCAAATATTGTTCATAGATAAACTTGATCATAAACCCACAATTCATCGGATCTCGACAAACACACCGCAAAAAGAGTTACATCAAATAGATCTCCAAGAAGATCAAGGAGAACATTGTATTGAGATCCAAAGAGAGAGAAGAAGCCATCTAGCTAATAACTATGGACCCGAAGGTTTGAGGTAAACTACTCACACATCATCGGAGAGGCTATGGTGTTGATGTCGAAGCCCTCCGTGATCGATTCCCCCTCCGGCGGAGCTCCGGAAAAGGCCCCAAGATGGGATCCCTTGGGTATAGAAGGTTGAGGTGGTGGAAATAGGGTTTGTGGTGCTCCTAGATGTTTTCGGGGTATATGGATATATATATATATATATATAGGAGGAGGAAGTAGGTCGGTGGAGCTACGAGGGGCCCACGAGGGTGGGGGCACGCCCAGGGGAGGCAGGCGCACCTCCCTGCCTCGTGGCCTCCTTGTTGATTTCTTGACGTCCACTCCAAGTCCCCTGGATCACGTTTGTTCCAAAAATAACTCCCCTGAAGGTTTCATTCCGTTTGGATTCCGTTTAATATTCCTTTTCTGCGAAACACTGAAATAGGCAAAAAACAACAATTTGCACTGGGCCTTGGGTTAGTAGGTTAGTCCCAAAAATAATATAAAAGTGTATAAATAAGCCCATAAACACCCAAAACAGATAATATAATAGCATAGAACAAAAAAAATTATAGATACGTTGGAGACGTATCAGTCGACCAGAAGGTGGCGTGGATTCGCCAGGCATTGGTCAAAGAATACCGCCGTAAGTTGGGCTCCAGGAGGCTCGCTTCAAGCAGCGGCAAGCCGAGCTGCAGGGCAAGGCCAATGCCCTCAAGGTGAAGCTGGCCACGGTAGAACGATGTGGGAAAGCCACCAAGGATGCCCGAGCCACCGCTGAGGCCGAGCTATCCTCACTTCAACAACAGGTCACGGGTGTCACGTCTCTCGTGGACAGAGCTTCGGACGATGCAAGTCGCCACCGAACATTGCAGCGTGAGCGTTCCCCGATGCTCGAGGATCTCAGGATCAAGGCGAACCGTGCCTTGGACACCATATGCGAGGAGAGCGTCTCTCGCTGTACGAAGCTGATGATGCCAGTTACCTCCGCTTCTTCACCCACGTTGTGACATGCCTAGAATGCAGGGCCGTGAGGACGCGCCAGCTCGTCGAAGAGAGGAGCCTAGACCTCCTCGGGCGCGCGTTCTCGTGCGTGTTCAGCTACCTCCTTAGCCTTAGTCTGGACTTCAATGTCAACGCCGCGATAGCCCTCGTGCCCAGGGTGATCTAGCGAGCTGGGTGGATGACATATGGACGACCTGATCAAGGAATTCGACTTTGTCGATGATGTGGTTGTACTCGTGACCGAAGAGGGTGGAGCTGACGATGACGACGATGACAGCGACGCCGGCGATAACGCATCCTGCTAGGCTTGTAATTCCCTGCTTTTCCTGCCAAGATTTTCGGTATGGCCCCGCGGGGCATAAAAGCATTTTTGGAGGGGGGCTCCCCTATAGTGTATGAAACAATGATATGACCTCTACATTAATTCCAAAACTTCCGTCGTGAGCCGGAACCTCCTGACTAGAGTAGTTGGCATGACTTATCTTTTGTGTTCACGACCTTCGACTGGTTCTTGTATCGCAAATACGCACTTCTCCTAGGGTGAGCCCTTCGGGGGCTCACGAGAGCTCAAAGCCTCCTAGCGTGCCTGCTGGCTCGCTTGAGAGCGCCACGTGAGGAGCCAATAGCCATGCTTTGGCAAGGTGTGCACGCAGGCGGGCCTGCGGCAGTTACGTCCTTGGGCCTGAGGGGGCCTTGACGCTGCTCGGGCTAGCCCAGGTGCGCGCACCACACCCATCCCCCGCTCGCGGGGCGCTCGAGGGGGGAGTAGCAGGCAGTAGCCAGGCTTCTTAACAAAAACCGAAGAGAAAGAAAACACCATGAATCGAAAAATCCCCCCTTTTCTCTCAACAAGCACGCGAAACTCCAAATCTCATTCCAAAGGCAGCAAATTGGGTTACAGAAAGAGAGCAAAGAAGACAGCCGCGTCCGGCGCCTACACTAGTCTTCTCACCAGCGTAGAGCTTAGTGCTTCCACTGGGCGTGGGCATAGTCATTGCAGGACAATGTCGACTGCCAATGCAGAGCATGGTGATGCCACTTGGACGTGGGTAGGATCCCCCGCGAGGCCCAAGGGCGGCGCTTAGGAGACTCCGGGGCATGTACATCCTCACTCATTATTACGTGAGAGTGTCGTGGGCGGCGATTTGAGGAGCACTCCTTGCTCCTGGCGGGGACCCCACCCTATGCATCCCTCGACCATCGCTGGGGCATCCAGAAACCAAGGACGAGATCAAGGGGCAAGGGGCAACACTAGAGGTGGTTAGGCGATCGTAGGCCCTCCACCGGGGGAAGGGCTCGTCGGCGCCTTCCCCGGCGAAGGACCTACCTCTGGACGGCACGCGCCGCCGTCGTGGTGGTGCCTTGCGCGGAGCGGCACGGAGGAAGCTCTGGCACCTTGCTCCTCCCACGCAGCCCCTAGTGCGTTCCACCCGCCTGAGGCGGGGCCAACGTCCTAAGGTGCGTGGCCATGGCATGCTTCACTTGCGATCCAAGGTTAGCGCAATCGTGTCCCAAAGGTATTGGCTGTAACATGTGGTATTGCTGTCGAAGGCGACGGTGAGGTGTCGGGTTGGCTCGTAGGGGGCCTCCACTCCATGTGGCCTGGGCGATCTTGACGTCCGGGCCGGCGGGGGAACAGGGCACGAGATTCCCCCTTGCTCGTAGGACGAGCCCACGAACGGCAGTGTGGAAGTGCCGACAACAATCATCCCGAGGTCAGCCCCCAGTCCTTCCGCTCCATTGCCCACCACCTCCGATGTCCCGCCTTGCTAGCTCGGTGTGGCTCCTCGCCGCCGCGGTGGAGGCCGCCTTGATACGTCTCCAACGTATCTATAATTTTTTATTGTTCCATGCTATTATATTATCTGTTTTGGATGTTTAATGGGCTTTAATATACCTTTTTATATTATTTTTGGGACTAACTTACTAACCAAAGGCCCAGTGCAAATTGCTGTTTTTTTTGCCTATTTCAGTGTTTCACAGAAAAGGAATATCAAACGGAATCCAAACGGAATGAAACCTTCGGGAGAGTTATTTTTGGAACAAACGTGATCTAGGAGACTTGGAGTGGCCGTCAAGAAAGAAGCGAGGAGGCCACGAGGCAGGGGAGCGCGCCCATGGGGCAGGCGTGCCCCCACCCTCGTGGGCCCCTCGCAGCTCCTCCGACGTACTTCTTCCTCCTACATATACCCATATACCCTGAAAACATCCAGGAGCACCACAAAACCCTATTTCCGCTGCCGCAACCTTATGTACTCAAGAGATCCCATCTTGGGGCCTTTTCCGGAGCTCCGCCGGAGGAAAATCGATCATGGAGGGCTTCTACATCAACACCATAGCCTCTCCGATGATGTGTGAGTAGTTTACCACAGACCTTCGGGTCCATAGTTATTAGCTATATGGCTTCTTCTCTCTCTTTGGATCTCAATACAAAGTTCTCCTCAATCTTCCTGGAGATCTATTCGATGTAATTGTTTTTGCGGTGTGTTTGTCGGGATCCGATGAATTGTGGGTTTATGATCAAGATTATCTATGAACAATATTTGATTCTTTTCTGAAATCTTTTATGTATGATTTGTTATCTTTGGAAGTCTCTTCAAATTATCAGTTTGGTTTGGCCTACTAGATTGATCTTTCTTGCAATGGGAGAAGTGCTTAGCTTTGGGTTCAATCTTGCGGTGTCCTTTCCTAGTGACAACAGGGGCAGCAAGGCACGTATTGTATTGTTGCCATCGAGGATAAAAAGATGGGGTTTATATCATATTGCTTGAGTTTATCCCTCTACATCATGTCATCTTGCTTAATGTGTTACTCTGTTCTTATGAACTTAATACTCTAGATGCATGCTGGATAGCGGTCGATGTGTGGAGTAATAGTAGTAGATGCAGAATCGTTTCGGTCTACGTGTCGCGGACATGATGCCTATATACATGATCATGCCTGGATATTCTCATAATAATGCACTTTTCTATCAATTGCTCGACAGTAATTTGTTTACCCACCGTAATACTTATGCTATATTGAGAGAAGCCACTAGTGAAACCTATGGCCCCCGGTCTATTCTCCATCATATAAGTTTCCAATCTATTTTACTTTGCAATCTTTAATTTCCATCTATATCATGAAAATACCAAAAATATTTATCTTATTATCTCTATCAGATCTCACTTTTGCAAGTGGCCATGAAGGGATTGACAACCCCTTTTATCGTGTTGGTTGCAAGGTTCTTACTTGTTTGTGTAGGTGTGAGGTGACTTGTGTGTAGTCTCCTACTGGATTGATACATTGGTTCTCAAAACTTGAGGGAAATACTTATTCTACTTTACTGCATCACCGTTTCCTCTTCAAGGTAAAACCAACGCAGTGCTCAAGAGGTAGCATGCCTGCCCCGGCCACTCCCCGGGGGCGCACCTCCTGGGTCAGGTGGGAAGTGACGTGTGCCGGGCCGCATCCATGGGGTCCTCCGGGGTTCTCGACTCACTGAGATGAGCAGATGCAACGCGGGCTGGCGCGGGTCCCTGGGGGCGTTCGCGAAGCCGACATGATACGGAAAGGTGTCGTACCCTCGCAAGCAGCGTCGAGCAGCTCGGCGACATGGGAGAGCAGGGCGTCGGGGCCGCCTTCCGCTAACCTGCATCACAACAAGTCGCGCGCCACGATGAGCGCGGCCCACGTGTTTGCCTGCTCCTGGTGAGCATGCAGTGACGATGCCACGACGTAGCAGGAGGACCGCACGGTGGCTTGGTTGTGACGCCGAAGGGGGGGAGACAGGGGCGGCCCACGCCGCCGGTGGAGGTTGACGCCAGTATTGGCGCCAGCTGCGGGGAGCATGGGGTGATGATGAACTCCATGGCCGAGGGGCGCTACTTGGGCAGTGTGGGCAGCCCAATGCTCAACACATGCCTGGGAAATCACCACCATGGGCACGACGGAATGGGCGCGGGGCAGGGATAGAAGAAGAACCTCGACACGCCCCTACCTAGCGTGCCAAATGTCGGATTTAGGGCTCCGTAGACTCAAGAAAGGTTCGAACTTTGGGGCATGTCCGCGTGTGCGAAGAACTCAACCTCTCCAGCCGGCCGACTCATCGTTCCCACGGCCTAGATCGATGAACAGGAAAGACACGATAGTTTACCCAGGTTTGGGCCACCTTGCAGTGTAAGACCCTACTCCTACTTTGGGGTGGATAGCCTCGCGAGGGGCTGAGGATGAACTAGTACAGAGGAAGAACAACCTCAGGGGGTCTGTTCTTGTGTGGGCGTGTGCTAGTGAGGGTTCGGATTGGATCCCCTCCCTATGGTGGTGGCTAAGCTATATTTATAGTGGCCTTGGTCCTCTTCCCCTAAAATGAAGGCGGGAAGGGATCCCATAGTGGCCAATTTTAAAGGGGGACAAGTAGTACACTCACAAGCAGCGTCGAGCAGCTATCCGACGCGGGAGAGTAGGGCGTCATGGCCACCTTCTGCTAACTTGCATCGCAACAACTCACGCGCCATGACGTGTGCTGCCCGCGTGTTTGCCTACTCCCGGTGAGCGTGCAGTTATGATGCCATGGTGTAGCTGAAGGACCGCATGGTGGCTTGGTTGGGACGCCGAAAGGGGGAAGATGGGGGCGGCCCGGGCGGCCCACACCGCCGGTGGAGGTTGACGCCAGTATTTGTGCCAGCTACGGGGAGCATGGGGTGATGATGAACTCCATGGCTGAGGGGTGCCACCTGGGCAGTGTGGGCAGACCAACGCTCAACGCAAGCCTAGGAAGTCTCCGCCATGGGCACGACGAAACGGGTGTGAGGCAGGGATAGAAGAAGAACCTTGACACGCCCCTACCTGGCGCGCCAAATGTCGGATTCAGGGCTCCGCAGACCCAAGAAAGGTTCAAACTTTGGGGAGTGTGCGAAGAACTCAACCTCTCCAGCCAGCCGACTCATTGTTCCCATGACCTAGCTCGATGAACAGGAAAGGAAAGAGACATGACAGCTTACCCAGGTTCGGTCCACCTTGCGGTGTAAGACCCTACACCTGCTTTGGGGTGGATTAGCCTCACGAGGGGCTGAGGATGAACTATTATAGAGGAAGAACAACCTCAGGAGGTCTATTCTTCTGTGGGTGTGAGCTGGTGAGGGCTAGGATTGGATCCCTCCCTATGGTGGTGGCTAAGCTATATTTATAGTGGCCTTGGCCCTCTTCCCCCAAAACAAAGGCGGAAGGGATCCCACAATGGCAAATTTTAAAGGGGGACAAGTAGTACATCTTGTCCTGGTGAAAGGTGGTCTTCGCCTGCAAAGCTTCTGGTCGTGACACCGTGGTAGGCTCGGTGATGATATCCGTCCTGCCGTCCTAGAGGTCTTGGTCTCATTGCACAGGAATGGAAACCTTTGGTTGGTTCCTCGGGACTCCGCACCTGTGCTTGCCTCCTTAGCACCAAAGAGGAAACCTGCTCCTCTGCGCCCGCTGGCACCCGCCTAGCCTTGGTCGTCATGGCTTGCATCACCCAAACCTCATCAGATGGGCGGTTGCATAGGAATCTCCGCTCCTCAGGATCCAGCCGGGGGAGGCCGCTCCCTCCAGAGGTCTTGGTGTCATCCGTCTCACGAGGCTTGGCTCCTCACGAGGGTCTTGTCTTGTCAATGCTGAAGGTGGGCCGTACCTGGCCATCGATGGAGCCATGCCGTGGGCCACAGGCAAGCAAGCCTGGGTACCCTGGTTCCCAGGATGCCAACACATATTCCTTCGACTATGAGATTATGTAACTCCCGGATACTAGAGGAATACCTTGTGTACTATCAAATGTCACAACGTAACTGGATGATCATAAAGATGCTCTATAGGTATACCCGAAGGTGTATGTTGAGTTGGCATAGATCGAGATTAGGATATGTCACTCTGAGTATTGGAGAGGTATATCTGGGCCCGCTCGGTAATACACATCATAAGAAGACTTGCAAGCAAAGTGACTAATGAGCTAGTTGCAAGATGATGCATTATGGAAATAGTAAAGAGACTTGCCGGTAACAAGATTGAACTAGGTATGAAGATACCGACGATCAAATCTCGGGCAAGTAACGTACCGATGGACAAAGGGAATTACGTATTTTGTCATAAGGTTCAACCGATAAAGATCTTCGTAGAATATGTAGGAGCCAATATGGGCATCCAGGTTCCGCTATTGGTTATTGACCGAAGAGGTGTCTCGCTCATGCCTACATAGTTCTCGAACCCGTAGGGTCCGCACGTTTAACGTTCATTGATGATATAGTATTATATGAGCTATATGATTTGGTGACCGAATGTTGTTCAGAGTCCCAGATGAGATCACAAACATGACAAGGAGCTCCGGAATGGTCCGGAGGTAAAGGTTGATATATAGGACGATGGTATTCGGACACCGGAAGTGTTTCGGAGTGTACCGGGTAGTCATCAGTACACCGGAGGGGGTACCGGACACCCCTGGGAGGGTAATGGGCCTATTGGGCCATTAGAAGGGAGCACACCAGCCCACAAGGGGCTGGCACACCCCTATGGCAGTCGGCTAAGTGGGATAAAGGAAACGGGGGATTCAGCCTCCCCATTCCTTCCCCCATCCGGCAAATATGGTATGGGGGGTGCCACTTGGGAAGGACCCTAAGTAGGATTCGACCTACTTGGGGCGCCTCCTGGCTGCTCCCTCCTCCCCCACCTATATATATGTGGGAGGGGGCACATAACCACGACAATTGCTTAGCCGTGTGCGGTGCCCCCTCCATCGTTTACACCCTCGGTCATTGTCGCTTCTATATCCGGCATATCTCGTAGTAGGGGTCCTAAGCTAGGCGTCTTGCAGCGATGGTAACATGGACACAAGATTTTACCCAGGTTCGGGCTCTCTTGAAGAGATAATACCCTATGTCCTGCTTTTGATTGTATTGATATGGGTGTAGTATAGGGTACATGTATCTACCATGGGATTGTTCTAATGAATATGAGTTGATCTATTGAGTAGCCTGACCTCGTTTTATAGAACACACCAGAGGGCAAGGGTTTAGAGGAGTCCTTGTCTTGTGTGCCAAGTCCTGTGGAAACCTCCTTGTATGCGACATGGGCTGCCTGAAGTGGCCCATGAGTGAACCGCCATGGGGGTCCTCGGCCCGATCCAGCTGGTTGGGAGGCGACGTGGTGAGTACCCCCTAGTACAGGACACTGCCAGTCATAATTTTGTAGTGCTTAGGCAAAGCCCTGTAGAGATAACTTCACCATCACCTTCACCACGCCATCATTGTAACACCCCGAGAATCATCTTACAATAATCTCCCCCTAATGGTGTAATCTCCCACTTAGCCAAATTACTACTTGAGAAAAATCAAAGTCAAAGTCAAATTTAATTTCCAAGTTAAAATAATAGTATTTCGTTAAACGGTAAAACAAAAATGTTCGTTGGGTTGAAATTAATCACTAAGTAATTTTCATGGAGAATCCAACCCAAATGGAATTATTAGAAGGCCTCTAACCTATTTAAAATGGTGCTAACAACATTTAAAATTAACCGTTTAAATGTAAATAAATAGTTAATCTTTCCAAAATAATTGGTAACTTTGTGTGCTAACTCAAATCATTGCCTAGTAATTATGGGACAAATTTCATAGTCATCTAATTTTATTTAACAACAAAAGCAATACAAAATAGTAACTAAAATATAAAGCAGAAAGAGTAAAATGGAAAAGGGGATCCTCCCTGCCCCTAGGCCATGCCACCGAACCGGCCTGCTAGGCTCAGCCCCCCACAAGCAACTTAACCCTAGCACGCTACCCAACCCTCCCGATCGATGCACTCCCTCCCTTCTCAATCCCCTTGTTCCTTCACGCGCCACCGCCACACAACGCACGCAACCAGGAGAGGAGCTCCCGATCCCCACCTCAGCACCATCGGGAGTCCCACGCCTCTACTTCGCCGAGCGCCGGCCCTCCCGACCTCCGTCCTCGTGCGGTCGTCGCCTCATCTAGTTGCCACTCCAGCGATACTCCGCTGTCGTGCCACCATCTCCGGTTCCCTTCCTCTGCACCTCGCCGTCGACCACCTCTCCGACTCGCTGGCCTCCCTGAATGCCTCCTCGAACCCCCTCGACGTGAGCTCCCTGTCGGCCCCTTTGCTTTCCCCTCCATCCTAGCGTCGCCACCCGTACACTCCTACCGACGTGGCCGTGCCCGTTCACCGCAGGACGCGGTCACCGCTCACCGACCACGCCCGCTCGCGCCCGCATGCTGTCACCAATGCCACCAGCTCCTGCTCCGCCGCTATGCTGCTACTACTGCTGTCGCCGCCGACCGCCTCTGCCCCCGTCGCTACAGAGCACCACCAGAGCCGCCATCGCCGCCAAACGATGTGTACCGCCGTGGACATCCAAATCCACCCATGCACGCACCGATCCGGTGACCGGAGCCAGATTCCGGCAAGATCTGGCGCGTCTCCGCCGCGGGAGCACTCGTCGGAGCTCCACGGCTGCCGGTGCCGACATGGCCGACATGGGCCACACCCTGGGCCGCTGACTAGTGGGTCCTAGGGGCCCGTTGGTCAGGCTGACTAAGTCAACACACTGACTGGGCAGATCCCCTACCATTGACTAGTGGGGCCCTTTCACTAATCTAATTAAAAAGATTAATTTAAACTAATTAGGCACTGACTAGTGGGCCCTGCTAACTAATTAACTCAATTAGATTATTTTCAGTAACAAAATGAACTAGAGTCACCGACAGGTGGGCCCCGTCCACTGTTCCAGCGGGTAAAGTTGACCCAGTCACCCTGGTGACTGGGCATTGGCCCACCAGTCAGCCTCTACTGACTGGGCAGTTGACCCAGTCAACTAGGCCCACTGTCAGCCACATATGCATATGTCTGGGTACACTCCCTATGTACCCATAGCATTTTATTATTTTATTTTGAAATAATATTAATTCCATAAAATTTAGAAAATCATTTAAAACTTCAATAAACCATATAAAATAAATCGTAACTTCGATGAAATTTTTTTGTACATGAAAGTTGCTTAGAACGACGAGACGAATCCGGATACGCAGCCCGTTCATCTGCCAGGCATCCCTAGCATAGCAAACACACACTTTCCCCCTCCGATTTATCTGTGCAAAAACGCGAAACACCGGGTATATTTTCCCGGATGTTTCCCCCCCTTCACCGGTATCACCTCATACTGCGTTAGGGCAGACCTAGCATCGCTACTTGTCATGTCATGCATCGTTATGCATATGTTTGCATTGTATTCATTGTTTCTTCCCCCTCTTCTCCCCGATAGACTATGAAACTGACGCCGCTACTGGTGCCCAGGTCGACTACGCTGTTGACGACCCCTCTTTCTTGCTAGAGCAACCAGGCAAGCCCCCCCTTCGATCACCAGATATCGCCTACTCTTCTCTCTACTTCTTGCATTAGAGTACTGTACCATGTTACTGCTTTCTGTTAATCCTATCCTGATGCATATCCTATCCTTGCTACTACTGTTGTTACCTTTACCCGCAATCCTAATGCTTAGTATAGGATGCTAGTTTATCATCAGTGGCCCTACATTCTTGTCCGTCTGCCATGCTATACTATCGGGCCGTGATCACTCGGGAGGTGATCATGGGTATATACTATATACTTTATACATGATACATGTGGTGACTAAAGTCGGGTCAGCTCGTAGAGTACCCGCGAGTGATTCACGGATTGGGGGTTGAAAGGACCTTTGTCCCGACGGCCCTCTGTGTGGATCTTTGCGGCGGAGCGACAAGGTAGGTTGAGACCACCTAGGAGAGAGGTGGGCCTGGCCCTGGTCGGCATCCGCGGTTATTTCAAAATAACACGCTTAACGAGATATTGGTATTTGATCTGAGTTTGGCCACTGGCCTATACGTACTAACCAACTATGCGGGATCAGTTATGGGCACTCGACGTCGTGGTATCAGCCGAAGCCTTCTTAACGTCAGCGACTGAGCGGCGTGCACCGGGTTGGACTGGAACGCCTGCTCTGATATAAGGGAGGCTAGGTCTGCTCGCCGGCCGCGTATGCAACATGCAGGTGTGCAATGGGCGATGGGCCCAGACCCCTGCGCCATAGGATTTAGACCGACGTGCTGACCTCTCTGTTGTGCCTAGGTAGGGCTGCGATGTGTTGATCTTCCGAGGCCGAGAATGACCCAGAAAAGTGTGTCCGGACAAAGGGGATCAAGCGTGTTGGGAAATGTGGTGCACCCCTACAGGGAAGTTAATCTATTCGAATAGTTGTGATCTTCGGTAACAGACGACTTGGAGTTGTACCTTGACCTTATGACAACTAGAACCGGATACTTAATAAATCACGCCCTTCCAAGTGCCAGATACAACCGGTGATCGCTCTCTCACAGGGCGACGAGGGGAGGATCATCAGTTAGGATTATGCTATGTGATGCTACTTGGTGAACTTATCATCTACTCTCTTCTTCTGCTGCAAGATGGAGGTTATCAGAAGCGTAGTCTTCGATAGGACTAGCTATCCCCCTCTTATTCTGGCATTCTGCAGTTCGGTCCACATATGTTACCCCTTTTCCATTTGATACCAACGCATACATATGTAGTGTAGTTCCTTGCTTGTGAGTGAGTAGGCATGTTTACGAGCTCGATGCACTCACCACAAGGCATTGCATGACAAACTAAGCATACACCCAGCAAGTAGACATGGCATAGAAGCTAAACATGGCAAGAACAACCTCATAGCATGCATGGATCAACAACAACAAGCTCGGCAAAAATGCTTAACACGTAAACATTCTGCCAGGAACATTATATGGCAAAAATAGTGCTCGATTGAGTCAAGCTAGTGTGCTCCATAATTGCAAACAAAGACATGGATGGATAGAGCACAACAATATCTACAAAACATCCTTACTAAACATGCTCAAAAGAGGCATGGATCACTCTGTAGCAACATGAATACATGGCATAAAAATATTGACAGGGCAAAGACTTAGAAGATTTCTAAGTCCCTGAAATCAGCAACATCACGAGAGCTACTTTGCATGCTTGTGCTAGTCACCACAGAGATCACAAAAATACATGGCATACACCCCTGTAAAGATGGCATGGCATAATTCAAAACACATGTAGGGCTCAAGTTCATAGGAGGCACACAACAATCATGGCAAAAATGACAAATGTCCAATTACTGATAAAAACTGAAACTAATATAAACTAGCACTCTTGCAACAGCATTTAGGGCATCAAGATGAGCTCAAATGAACATGGTGCAATGGAATGAAATGAAATACTCGTTGAGACGAACAATTTGATATGCTACACGCCCAAAACGGAGCCACGGATGCAGAGTTATGATGCGATGAAGAATGCATAAAATTTCTGGGACGTGGGGAAAAAACAACCTCTCCAGATCTAGGGTTCGTCGGCGGCTTGCGAACCGAGGGCTCCGGCGAGGAACTTGCTCTGGTGAGGTCATGAAGGCGATGGGGAGGAGAAGGAGAGGCAGATCCGGTGGGCTCCGAGGTGCTCCGGCGATGAGGGCACTGAACGGCGCGGCGGATGGGTGGCTCCGGAGCTCCTCCGGCGAGCTCGGGCGGAGCAAGGCAGCGGCTGGCAAGGTACGGTGGCCAGGCTGGCGATGCACGTGGCAGCGGGGAAGGCCGGTGACGAGGTGTGAGGCGGCGGTGCAAGGGAGGACCGAGCGGCGCGGATCCGGTCCCCGCGGGCTCGCGCGGCGGCGGCTGATGGGCCCCGCGGGCCGACGGCGGCAGAGGGCCGGTGAGGACGCGTGGCATGATCTGATTGGTCGGGAGGTGGCGGCGGACGTGTCCGGCCGGCCGGAGGAATTGTCCCGCGGCGGAGAGGGAAAATGGTTAGGGTTCCTCCGCGAGATTTTGGAGGGGGGGTCTATATATATAGGTAGAGGGAGCTAGGAGGCTCCAAATTGAGCACGGTTTTCGGCCACACGATCGTGATCGAATGACCTAGATGATGGAAGGGGTTTTGGTGGGTTTTGGGCCACTTTGGAGGGGTGTTGGGCTGCAACACACACGAGGCCTTCTCGGTTCCTCGGTTAACCGTTGGAGTATCAAACGAAGTCCAAATGGCACGAAACTTGACAGGCGGTCTACCGGTAGTGAACCAAGGCCGCTTGGCAAGTCTCAGTCCAATTCGAAACCATTTAACACCCGCACACGAAAAAGGTAGAAAGGGACACCAGAGGAAATAGGAGCGCCGGAATGCAAAACGGACAACGGGGAAAATGCTCGGATGCATGAGACGAACACGTATGCAAATGCGATGCACATGATGACATGATATGAGATGCATGACAAAGACAAAACAACATGAAGACGAAAATCCAACAATGAGGAATCTCATAACTTAGTGCCGAAATGGCAAGAGTTGGAATACAAATATGGTAGGTTACATACGGGGTGTTACAACACTCCACCACTACGAAAGGATCTCGTCCCGAGATCTAGGACTGGAAAAACTCTGGGTACTTAAAACGGAGGTGATCCTCGCGTTCCCAGGTGGCTTCACGGTCGGAATGATGTGACCACTTGACTTTCAAGAATTTGATAGACTTGTTGCGAGTCTTGCGCTCAGTTTCTTCAAGAATAGCAACTGGGTGCTCATGATAAGACAGGTCTTCCTGGAGATCAATATCTTCAAAGTTGATGGTGTGGTCAGGAGTCTTGAAACACTTGCGGAGTTGAGATACATGAAACACGTCGTGCGCGTTTGCAAAGTTGGAGGTTAGCTCAAGTTGATAGGCGAGATCGCCTCTTTTGCCAATGATGTTGAAAGGACCCACGTATCTAGGGGCAAGCTTCCCTTTGATACCGAAGCGATGAGTACCTTTCATTGGAGAGACGCGGAGGTAGGCATGGTCTCCGATATCGAAAGCCAAGTCACGATGCTTGCTATCATAGTAACTCTTCTGGCGCGATTGTGCGGCTTTGAGATTTTCACAAATGACTTTGCACATTTCTTCAGCCTCTGTGATCAAGTCATTTCCAAGAAGTTGACGTTCACCAGCCTCTGACTAGTTAAGAGGAGTACGACACTTCCTGCCATAGAGAATCTCGAATGGGGCCTTGCTCGAAATCGCTTGGAAGCTGTTGTTGTAGGAGAACTCGGTATATGGAAGACAATCTTCCCACTTCATACTGAAAGAGATGACACATGCCCTGAGCATATCTTCAAGAATCTGATTGACCCGCTCGACTTGGCCACTGGTTTGAGGATGAAAGGTTGTGCTGAAGCGAATGTTGGTGCCCATAGCCTTCTGAAAAGAATCCCAGAACTTAGAGGTGAATATGCTACCACGATCTGAAGATATCAACTGCAGAATGCCATGCAAGGAGACAATCCTGGAGGTATATAGCTCTGCCAACTGAGCTGCTGTGATAGATTCTTTGATAGGAAGAAAATGAGCCACTTTAGTGAGTTTATCGATGACAACGAAGATAGCATCATTGCCACGCTTGGAATTTGGAAATCCAGTCATGAAGTCCATCTCAATATGGTCAAACTTCCATTCTGGAATGGCAAGAGGTTGAAGGAGACCAGCTGGTCGTTGGTGTTCTACTTTCACTCTTCTGCAGACATCACATTCATTCACGAACTGAGCAATCTCGCGCTTCATTTGAGTCCACCAATACGACTGCTTGAGGTCATGGTACATCTGTGTACTTCCAGGGTGAATGGAGAGGAGTGAATTGTGATCCTCATTCATAATGACTTTACGAAGGTCACCTTTAGGAACGACAATGCGATCCTCGAAGAATAGAATATCCTTGTCATCAAGGCGATATCACTTGTACTTGGGTTGACTCTTGGCAATCCCAATCTTCACCTTCTTCACCATAGCATCAAGAAGTTGAGCCTCATGAATCTGATCTTCCAAAGTAGGAGAGACTTGAAGGTTGGCAAGGAATCCTTGAGGAACAACTTGGAGATTGAGTTTGCGGAAAGCTTCACAAAGCTCTGGTTGGTAAGGCTTGATAATCAGACTGTTGCAGTAGGCCCTCCTGCTCAATGCGTCAGCAATTACATTGGCCTTGCCTGGAGTATATTCGATACTCGGGTTATACTCTTGAATCATTTCGACCCAACAAGTCTGCCTAAGGTTGAGGTTTGGCTGAGTGAAGATGTACTTGAGACTCTTGTGATCAGTGAAGATGTCCACTTTTCTTCCCAACAAGAGATGTCTCCATGTTAAAAGAGCATGGACAACTGCCGCCAACTCGAGGTCATGAGTGGGGTAGTTCTTTTCGTTGGGCTTCAACTGGCGAGAGGTATAGGCCACAACTTTCTTCTCTTGCATCAACACTGCACCAAGACTGAGGGAGTCCTGGATTAGGGGTTGTCCGGATAGCCGGACTATACCTTCAGCCGGACTCCTGGACTATGAAGATACAAGATTGAAGACTTCGTCCCGTGTCCGGAAGGGACTTTCCTTGGCGTGGAAGGCAAGCTTGGCGATATGGATATGTAGATCTCCTACAATTGTAACCGACTTTGTGTAACCCTAACCCTCTCTGGTGTCTATATAAACCAGAGGGTTTTAGTCCGTAGGACAACATACAGAACAACAATCATACCATAGGCTAGCTTCTAGGGTTTAGCCTCTCTGATCTCGTGGTAGATCTACTCTTGTACTACCCATATCATCAATATTAATCAATGCAGACGGAGCGCTTGATGACTTCGAGCCTCGGACAGGCCCCCACCAGCCGCCGCACCAGCCCGAAATAGCTCCCAGGCAGAGCCTCTCCAGGCCACAACCGAACTATGAGGCCCTTCATGGCCTGTTCGGCCGCCTTGTGGAGCTCGACCAGTTGCTTCAGCTGGTCGCTCAGGGGCACGGGGTGTCCGGCCTCAATGTACTGAGACCAGAACACCTTCTCTGTCGAGCTGCCCTCCTCGGCTCGATAGAATGCGGCGGCATCGGACACACTCCGGGGAAGATCTGTGAACGCTCCTGGAGAGCTCCGGATTCGGGTAAGTAACAAGTAACTCATGTTTATGTGTTTGCTTTGCATAAAGAATGCCTTACCCGCCGCTATCTTTTTCACCTCATCCAACTCCTGGAGGGCCTTCTGGGATTCGGCCTTGGCAGACTTGGCATTTTCAATAGCTGCCGCGAGCTCGGACGCTCGCGTCTTTGAGTCAAGCTCCAAACTCTCATGTTTTTTCATGAGAGCCTGGAGCTCTTGCCGCACCTTGCCAACCTGGGCCTCATACTTCTCCCACTCGGTGCGCTCCATGGCCGCCCTCTTCTCGGCCCCGACCAACGCTTGCTTAAGGGTCGCCACCTCAGACGTGGCCCCTACAATAGCCACGATAATCCTGTCATTTTTTCAATTGCACCTTTTTATATATATTTAAACAAGGTATTTCTTACCTTCATTGTCCTCGAGCTACTTCTTGGCATGCCCGAGCTCTTGCTCGGACTGCTTGAGGTTCTGCTTTAGCGTGTCCACTTCCGCAGTCAGTGCGGCGAATGCAAGCAGGGAAGCCTGCATACGCATATTGACTCCTTTTCGTTAGACTCCTGCGAATTTTGTTTGATCCTCTATTCGGCTTTTCTTCCCGAACGCCAAACAGAGCATCAGGGGATACTATCTATGTGGTAATATTATTTACACATTCTTTACTTACCTCAAAGCCTGTTAAAAGGCTAGTACAAGCTTCAGTCAGTCCGCTCTTGGCAGACTGAACCTTCTGAACCACCACACTCATAATAGTGCGGTGCTCCTCATCGATGGAGGCGCCTTCGAGCGCCTCCAATAGATTGTCCGGCGCCCCCGATTGGATGGGGGTCTCCGGCACAGTGGGCTTGCTCCTCTTGGAAGGAGGTCGCCCGCCGGACTCTGGAACCTTTGAAGGTTCCGGAGCGGTGTCCAGCCTAGAGCTGTACTTGGAGCCCTGGGGGGTTTTATCCCCTTTACTCCTAGAGTCCGGGAGGTCGCCTTGCGGCGCCTCCAGGACCAACTCCTCCTGGCTTGGAACCTGTTGAGACAACACTTCGGCGTCGTCCGTAGGGTGAGGGGAGGAAGCCGTCGGAAGCGAATTCACATCCGACGAGTCCAGTGAACCGCTCGATGATGCGTCGAGCCGGTCTTTGGGTGGGCTGCATTATCATATTCGACATAAGGGAAAGATGTGCAATAAAGGAATACTATGAATTACTCTGGTATTCGGATACTTACGATTTCACCAGGGGCTTAGCCCTGAGCGGCCACTCCTCTCCGCCGTTGTCGGCGTCGGTGGAGTAGTCCGGAGGAAGGGTTTTTCCCTTCTTGGACCCTCCGGCCTCCCCAGAGAGGGCGGCTTTCCTTTTCTTCTCTCCTCCCGCTGGAGGGGGAGAGGTCTCTTCTTCTTCCTCCTCGTCTTCACGGGAGGAATGCGCCTCGGAGCCGTCGGATGAACCCGACACCTCCTGGCGCCGGGCACTCTTTCGAGTCCCCGTGGCCTTCTTCGTGGCCTTCTTCTCCGGCACCACATAGGGTGCCGGAACCAGCAACTTCGCCAAGCGGGCATCGACTGGGTCTTCGAGCAAAGGAGTCGGACAGTCGATCTGTCCGGACTTCGCCTTCCAACTCTGTCAAAGGTAAGGGAGCTTAGATCCCACATTGAGTTAATCTATGGAAAACTAATACCCTGAAAAAGGTACAAACAACTTACCGCGCTAGTGTGACGCCGCGCGCTGAATCCGCGATCCTCGATAGCGGATGCGAGGGCCTCGACGCCCTTGAAAAGCACCTTCCAGGCATCTTTGTACGTCATGTCGAAGAGCCTGCTCAGAGTTCGGTGCTGCGCCGAGTTGAACTTCCACAAATTGAAGGCCCGTCGTTGACATGGGAGGATCAGGCAGATGAGCATAACCTGGACTATGTTGACAAGCTTGAGCTGCTTGTCCACCAGGGTTTGGATGCATGTTTGCAGTCCAGTCACCTCTCCTTTGCTTCTCCACGACAGGCCCGTCTCTTTCCAGGACGTGAGCCGCATTGGGGGTCCGGACCGGAACTCGGGGGCTGCGACCCACTCAGGGTCGCACGGCTCGGTGATGTAAAACCACCCCGATTGCCACCCCTTCAGGGTCTCCACAAAGGAGCCCTCGAGCCATAAGACGTTGGGCATCTTGCCCACCATGGCGCCTCTGCACTCCACCTAGTTGCCGCGCACCACGTTCGGCTTGACATTGAAAGTCTTGAGCCATAGGCCGAAATGGGGGCGGATGCAGAGGAAAGCCTCGCACACGATGATAAACGCCGAGATGTTGAGGATGAAGTTCGGGGCCAGATCATGGAAATCCAGGCCGTAGTAGAACATGAGTCCCCGGACGAATGGGTGGATCGGAAAGCCCAGTCCACGGAGGAAGTGGGGAAGGAACACTACCCTCTCATGGGGCCTTGGGGTGGGGAGGAGCTGTTCCTTTTCGGGAAGCCGGTGCGCGATGTCGTTAGACAAGTATCCGGCCTTCCTTAGTTTTTTGATGTGTCCCTCCGTGACGGAGGAGACCATCCACTTGCCTCCCGCTCCGGACATGGCTGGAGAAGGTTGAGGTGGGGAGTGCGGACTTGGGCGCTGGAGCTCGAGTGCGCGAGAATGGATAAGCAAGGAAGGAAGAACGTGTAGGTGAAAAGGTGGATCCTTATCCCCTTATATGGGTGGATGCAGCTACGTGTCCCCACCAGCCTGGTAAAACTCGCTTATCTCTAAGCGCCATAATCAATGGCACGGTTGGGTTACCCACGCCCGTATTGATGAGAATCCCGGAATAAGGGGACACGATCTCTGCTTTAACAAGACGTGCCAAGGAAACCGCCTCGCATGACGCACTGAGGTGGGATAATGAAATGACTCGGATAAAGGCTTGGTCGTGGTGTGTCACACTACGGAATATGTCAGCAGATTAGATTTGTGTAAATATTATTCTCTCTATGGCAATATGTGGAAACTTATTTTGCAGAGCCGGACACTATCTTTGTGTTCAAAATCTTCTATGAAGCACTTGGAGGAGGAACCCACCTTGCAATGCCGAAGACAATCTGCGCGCCGGACTCGTCGTCATTGAAGCATGGTTCAGGGGCTACTGAGGGAGTCCTGGATTAGGGGGTGTTCGGATAGCCGGACTATACCTTCAGCCGGACTCCTGGACTATGAAGATACAAGATTGAAGACTTCGTCCCGTGTCCGAAAGGGACTTTACTTGGCGTGGAAGGCAAGCTTGGCGATACGGATATGTAGATCTCCTACCATTGTAACCGACTTTGTGTAACCCTAACCCTCTCCGGTGCCTATATAAACCGGAGGGTTTTAGTCCGTAGGACAACATACAAAACAACAATCATACCATAGGTTAGCTTCTAGGGTTTAGCCTCTCCGATCTCGTGGCAGATCTACTCTTGGACTACCCATATCATCAATATTAATCAATGCAGGACGTAGGGTTTTACCTCCATCGAGAGGGCCCGAACCTGGGTAAAACTTCGTGTCCTCGGCCTCCTGTTACCATCCGGCCTAGACGCATAGTTCGGGACCCCCTACCCGAGATCCGCCGGTTTTTACACCGACAAAGACCTTGAAGGGAAGCATCACAGAAGACCTCGAACGGTTTGGATTCATCAGGAGGAGTCAGAACTGGAGCAGTGACTAACTTCTCTTTCAGGGTGTTGAAAGCGATGTCACATTCAGGCGACCATACATACTTCACATGCTTCTGGAGAAGGTTGGAAAGAGGCTTCGCGATCTTAGAGAAGTCCTCAACGAACCTTCGACAATAGCTTGTGAGCCTAAGAAAGCTGCGGAGTTGCTTCATGTTCTGAGGTGGTTCCCAATTCACAATTGCAGACACCTTCTCAGGATTAACAGCTATGCCCTTGGCGGAGATGATATGTCCATGGTAGAGAACCTCATCGAGCCAAAACTCGCACTTTGAAAACTTCGCGTAGAACTGATGTTCTCTGAGTTTGTCCAGCACCAATCTCAAGTGCTTGGCATGATCCTCCTTGTTCTTGGAAAAGACCAAAATGTCATCGAGGTAGACCAAGACAAAGTCATTTGTGTAGGCGTTGAAGATGAAGTTCATCATGCGAGAGAATGTTGGAGGAGCATTGACAAGGCCGAAAGACATGACAGTGTATTCATATGATCCATAGCTTGTTCTGAACGTTGTCTTGGGGATATCTTCTTCACGAATGTGAATCTGATGATAGCCCATACGGATATCAAGCTTGGAGAATACTTGAGCACCTTTGAGTTGTTCGAAAATCACGTTGATGTTGGGAAGTGGGTACTTGTTCTTTATGGTCTTCTTGTTCAATGGACGGTAGTCGACACAAAGTCGGTTCGTTCCATCTTTCTTCTTGACAAAAAGAACACCACAACCCCATGGAGAAGAACTTGGTCGGATGAGGCCCATACGCTCTTGAATATCGAGTTGTTTCTTCAGCTCCTTAAACTCTTCAGGTCCAAGCTTGTAAGGACGTTTGCAAACAGGTTCTGTGCCAGGCTCAAGATCGATGACGAATTCAATTGGCCGGTGAGGAGGCATTCCTGGAAGCTCTTCTGGAAAGACGTCTTGATATTCGCAAATGACTGGTATCGGTGTCAAAACTGGTGGATCTCGGGTAGGGGGTCCCGAACTGTGCGTCTAAGGCAGATGGTAACAGGAGGCAGGGGACACGATGTTTTACCCAGGTTCGGGCCTGTTAATGGAGGTAAAACCCTACGTCCTGCTTGATTTATTCTTGATGATATGAGTATTACAAGAGTTGATCTACCACGAGATCGGAGAGGCTAAACCCTAGAAGCTAGCCTATGGTATGATTGTATGTTGTCCTATGGACTAAAACCCTCCGGTTTATATAGATACCGGAGGGGGCTAGGGTTACACAAGGTCGGTTGCCTAGCTTGCCTTCCATGCCAAGTAGAATTCCATCCAGACACGAGACGAAGTCTTCAATCTTGTATCTTCATAGTCCAATAGTCCGGCCAAAGGATATAATCCGGCTGTCCGGATACCCCCTAATCCAGGACTCCCTCAGTAGCCCCCGAACCAAGCTTCAATGACGATGAGTCCGGCGCGCAGTGTTGTCTTCGGCATTGCAAGGCGGGTTCTTCTCCATATTTCAAATGTTTGTAAAGCAGTGTCCGGTCCCATAAATGTTTGGACCTCTTGGCTTCTGTGCCCAATAAGGGCTATCTCCCATGCGTCAAATGAATACGAGGCGCCCGGGCGTTTTTACATTCGCCCCCCTAGCCAGATAAATAAATTGTCTATTAAAGGGATGGGGATTCTTAGATCCGATCCATACCATCCTCCCCCAGCGAGAATCCATCAGAGTGCATTTCGAAAATATCCATTCCAGCATGGCCGACCTCCGCAGCTCCTCCTCCCGCCCCCGTAGCCCTAAGTCCGGTGATTGGGAGAGGTGTTCAGTCCCACACAGTCGATTAGTCGAACTGCAGACTAAGGGATTTCTCCCTCCGGCGTATATGGTGCCCGTTCGAGCCGGGCTTGCCACCTACAATGGCGGGGAGCAAGTGAAGAGCTTTCCCTGTCCCTCAATGGGGGAGCGTGTCTGCCTTGTTCCTTATTTATTAAGGGGACTCGGATTTCGAATTCATCCGTTCCTCCGAGGGCTCCTGGAGTTCTACGACCTCCAATTACACAATTTCACCCCTGCCTCCATTCTACATATCGCCGGCTATGTTGCTCTCTGCGAGTTGTTCCTGGGCTGCAAGGCTCACTTCGAGCTGTGGAAAAGGCTATTTTGCCTCGTCCCTCGCACACAGAGGGGCAAACTTTATCAAGTGGGCAGAGCCGAAGTATGGCGCATCGCCGGTACCGGATACCTGTCCGGTACCCCGAAGAAGTCGTCCAGAGACTAGCCTTCGGAATGGTTTTATATGGAGGACGTTCCCCTTTCGGACCCTGTTCGGTGGGGTCTTCCTGAGTTCAGCAATGCTCCTCTTAAGAAACACCGAAGTTGGCACCCACGGAGCCCCCAGGTGGAAGACAATGGAGAAGTCCTCTACCTGATGAACCGGATTAAAGCACTGGCTCAATCAGGATTGACAGTAATCGAAGTTATGTCGATTTGCATAATGCGGGGAGTGAAACCACTTCAATATCGTGGGCACCCCTTGTGGTGTTTTAACGGGGCGGATGATGCCACCCGCTGCGGGCGTAAGGGTCCGGACAACGCTGCCGCTTTAGCAAAAGTTATGTCTGAATTGTTCAAGGGAGAGGAAGAGGAGTTCATTCGCATCAAGCCATGGGATGAATTCTCCATGTACAATCCTCCAAGCTGGGTAAGTTATATCTCCTTACTCCCATTTTCCCGCATTCTTTGTCGTAAGTATTCACGTTGCCACTTTGCGGCAGGAACTGCGAAAAGCCATAAAGGAGGTCAGCAGCCCTTCTCCACAACCAGAGGACCCTGACCGGGCCCTCGACTCCGAACTTGAAGAAGATCTGGTTATATTTGTGGAGCAGATAGACCGGCAGTTCTATCAGTTAAGCTGCGATGATGCCATGGTGGCCATTACGGCCGACTATCCCGGACTGCTTCCTGCATCGCACGTAAGAAAACCAAAAATCCCAACTCCAAAAACTAGGATCCCCTGTTAGACACTTCACCTACCATATACATATGGCGTTTTTACAGGGAAGGCATTCGGGACGCCCTGCCGAACCCGCATCAACTTGCCAACAAGAGGCACCGAGGTCAGGCAGGCCAAAAAGGAAGGCGGTCAGGACGGAGACGTCGGCGCAAAGGTATAATAGAAACCCCGCTCCGTGGTTGTCGTCTTTCTCGAAATGTAACGACGCCCGTGTTTCTTTAACAGAAAAAATGCTCGCTGAAATATGTCCGGCGATGTTGCTAATCACGCTTCCACCAGTCGGGCGCCAGGACCGGACATAGAGGCGGAAGCCGATATGGGGCGGGCGCTGGATAATCCCCCTAGAGAGGATGCAGATAGATTATCCGCTACAAACTCAGAAGTGGAAAGCGCCATGAATCATAGGCGCCGCCGGGCCGTACTCCGTGATGCTTGTTTCTCACCAGAGGCATTTGATGCCTTCAATTCTGGAGAGGCGTACCTTCGTGCTACTCAAGATGGTCTAGCCAGAGCCACGGATCAGTATGTAAAGGATGTACGGGTAAGTAAATCTGACGATTTATATGTATCAGTAGCCCCTGAGACTTGAAACAGTTAGAAGAACTGATTTAAGGATCATCTTTATTGTGCAGGTTCTTACAGAGAAGAATACTAGGCTGTCACAGGAGCTGGAGGTATGCAAGACCCAACTGCGGGCCGCTGTTGCCGCATTGAAGGAACCGAAAAAGTCTCCCGCTGGTAACATTTACTTTAAAGAATGATGGTAACAATATAGTTTGCGGCGTGGCTGCAGATCTAACAATAGATGTTGCAGATGAATCCAGAGAAAATCCGGAGGACCAGCATGTCGTGCGACAGTTAGAGGCTGGCAAACGCGTACTGACTGGGTTTGGCGGGAGAAAAACAATCTCCAAGACACCAATATCAAGCTGAGCGTGGAACTAAAAGACGTTCGAGCCCAGCTTGCAGACTCCGAGAAGGAGAATAAGAAGCTTCGGTGCAACATTTCAGTAATTGCTTGAACGAATCCTTTTGAAGGAGTTCGGCGAAGAAGCCGACTAACAGCGTTATGTCTGTAGGTATGCTGACGGGTCGTCCCGCGGAGGAAATGTCCGGGTCTGCGGGCGATCTTCTATTCGAGCTCTCACATCTGCACGAACAAGTTCGGCAGATGATGCAAGGTGTTTCCCAGGCATTGTGGCCATCCGTCTCCCTGCCAGAAGGCGTTGCAGAGCTTATGGAGAAGCTCAAGGAAGCACGGCGGCGCTTCTGATTATGGAGGATATCGGCCTGCCGTCAAGGTGCCAGAGAAGCCTGGGCCATGGTGAAGACACGGTATACCAAGGCTGACCCAAATCACATGGCCGAGGTCGGACCTGTGGGGCCCGACGGAAAAGAGATCCCCGTTAGCTTAGTTCATGGGTAAGTAGAATTAGCCGCAAAGTATTCCCAACAGGATTGTGGGCTAGACCGCCTATTGGATGGTATAGAAGAGGAATTTAGTCAATCTGCATGACTATGTAATTAAAGTGACATGTATAATGCCTTCTAGCCGGATTGTAGATCATTTGTCTTGGCGGACCTTTTCGCTTCAACCTCGGGACCCGATAGTCTGGAGTGTATCTGAATACCCGCTCAGTTATATAAGAACCAGGGTATCCGTGGAGACCAGGCGTAGGGGTCATTAGTGCTTGAACAGACAAGTGCCCAACTAGTTATGTTATATTACATGGGTAGTAAGAAACATCTTCCAGGGAGAATAGTTCCGTTAAGGGTTCCTTTCCCTGGGTAAGTATGCCCTAAAGTGCATGTCCGGACCGCAATAGGAAACGCAGGAAAAACATCTGGGGACAGATATGGAAAATAAATAAAAATCATATTTTGTTCACCGATCGAATATTCCCTTAAGAACGCTAGCTTTCGGCTTCACCCAGCCTGAGGTACACATCCGGCTGACCCGGCAGTAACAATCGCAGAGGTGCTCCCCTTATGCCCTAGCCGAATTAACGGGAACGTACGACATAAATACAAGAGCCAGGCAACCCAGCTTGGCCAAAACTTAAGACATATCGATGCAAATAATGGCGAAAAAAGATACATGAGGAAGCATAACACATGTGCGGGGCATGAGGCTCAGATAAAAAATAAGCTTCTGTGAAAGAAGCCCCCAGGTATGATGAGCGCGGCTAGCGCATCTATAATGTGCAAGCGAGGCACAAGTTGGCCTTTGAAGGCCTAAAGAAGGAATAAAAGAAAGAGAGAAAGAAAAACAAGGCAGATAATGTATATGCAAAAAATTGACAGAGGAAGGAGATGAACATAGAGTCCGGCGCTAGGCGTAGAATTTTTGGAGTCTGGCCGCGTTCCATGGGTTCGGCTCGAGTCGATTAGTCAATGCATCCCGCAGTCGGTACGCTCCACCGGTCAGAACTTAGTCAATATTGAAGGGACCTTCCCATTTGGGCTCGAGCTTGTTCTTTTTCTTATCCGACAGGCATAGAACTAGTTCGCCAACATTATAATTTTTGGCCCGTACTTCTCTGCTTTGGTATCTGCGAGCCTGTTGCTGATAAAATGCGGAACGGGCTTTTGCTACGTCGCGCTCCTCCTCCAGGGTGTCCAGACTGTCCTGCCGATCGAGCTCGGCTTCTCTTTCTTCGTACATGCGCACTTGAGGTGAGTCATGAATTATGTCACAGGGCAAGACTGCCTCTGCGCCGTACACCATAAAGAAGGGTGTATATCCGGTACTACGATTCGGCGTGGTCCGCAGCCCCTAGAGTACGGAGTCGATCTCCTCTACCTATTGCGTGTTAGACTCTGTTAAGGAACACACTAATCTTGGTTTAATGCCGCTCATTATAAGACCGTTTGCTCTCTCAACTTGGCCATTGGTTTGTGGGTGATAGACTGAAGCATAATCGAGCTTGATGTCCATTTTGCTGCACCAGAGTTTTACCTCATCAGTAGTGAAGTTCGTGTCGTTGTCAGTGATGATGCTGTGGGGGATGCCATAACGGTGTACGACCCCGGATATGAAGTCTATCACTGGTCCGGATTTGGCTGTTTTAACAGGTTTGGCCTCTATCCATTTTGTAAATTTATCCACCATGACCAGTAAATATTTTTTCTTGTGGGTTCCCCCTTTAAGGGGTCGAACCATGTCAAGCCCCCAGACCGCGAAGGGCCACGTAATGGGGATTGTTTGGGGGGCGGTGGGTGGCATGTGGCTTTGATTTGCAAACAGCTGGCAACCGGCGCAACATTGGACCAAGTCCTGTGCATCTGCCCGGGCCGTTGGCAAATAGAATCATGTATGGAAGGCCTTGCTTACAAGAGCCCGGGCTGCGGCGTGGTGACCACCGAGTCCGGCGTGAATTTCTGCCAAAAGGTTCCGCCCTTCCTCTTCAGAGATGCACCTTTGAAGGACTCCGGTAGTGCTTTTTTTATACAATTCTCCCTCATGGACCCTATAGGCCTTAGATCGCCGCACTATGCAGCGTGCCTCATTTTGGTCCTCCGGAAGTTCCTGCCTAGTTAGGTAGGCCAGGAAAGGTTCTGTCCATGGGGCTATGATGGCCATTATTACGTGGGCTGAAGGTGTTATTTCGGTGGCGGAGCCTCCAATTGTGTTAGAGGGTTCGGTATCGGGTATTTTGGCCGGGTCCGGACTATTGTTACCGATGTCCCCTTCCCATACTACGGATGGCTTGAACAGCCTCTCCAAAAATATGTTGGGGGGGACCGCATCGCATTTTGTGCCGATGCGGGCGAGGATATCCGTTGCCTGATTGTTTTCCCGAGTCACATGGTGAAATTCGAGCCCCTCGAACCGAGCTGACATTTTTAGGATGGCGTTTCGGTAGGCCGCCATTTTCGGATCCTTGGCATCAAAGTCTCCATTTATTTGGGATATTGCGAGGTTTGAATCCCCATGCACCTCCAGGCGTTGAATGCCCATGGAGACCGCCATCCAAAGACCATGCAACAGAGCTTCATATTCGGCTGTGTTGTTGGAGTCTGTATACAATATTTGTAGTATGTACTGAACGGTATCTCTGGTTGGGGACGTCAGGACGACGCCAGCCCCTAGACCAGCCAGCATTTTAGAACCATCGAAGTGCATAATCCAATTGGAGTATGCGCCGTACTCTTTAGGGAGTTCGGCCTCCGTCCATTCGGCGACAAAGTCGGCCAATACTTGTGACTTAATGGCTCGTCGAGGCTTGTATGTTATGTCGAATGGGAGGATCTCAATGACCCATTTGGCAATTCGGCCCGTGGCGTCGCGGTTGTTTATAATATCTAAGTGGCACTTCCGAGACTACTATAATCGAACACTCTTGAAAGTAGTGTCGCAGCTTCCGGGATGCCATGAATACCGCATAGGCTATCTTTTGATAATGTGGGTACCGTGATTTGCATGGAGTGAGGACAGTGGATACATAGTATACCGGCTTTTGAAGAGGGAATTTATGTCCGTCAGCTTCTCGTTCGACGATGAGCACTGCGCTTACAACTTGATGAGTTGTCACAATGTATAACAACATTGGTTCGCTGATGTTTGGCGCGGCCAGGATTGGGTTGGTTGCCAAAATGGCCTTTAATTCTTCCAATCCGGCTGTGGCAACATCTGTCCACTCAAAGTGTTCGGTGCGCTGAAGGAGGTGATAAAGGGGTAAAGCCTTTTCTCCTAAGCGGGAGATAAAGCGGCTTAGAGCCGTCACACATCCAGTTAACTTCTGGATTTGTTTGAGGTCTGTTGGGGTAGCCAACTGTGACAAAGCTCGGATTTCTGCCGGATTAGCTTCAATACCTCTACTGGAGACAATGAAACCCAGGAGCTTTCCGGCTGGTACGCTGAAAACGCATTTTTTCGGATTGAGCTTGATGTCGTATGTTCGGAGGTTGTCGAATGTGAGCCTCAAGTCGTCTATCAAAGAGTCGACGTGTTTGGTTTTGACGACCACATCGTCTATGTATGCCTCTACTGTTTTGCCAATTTTTTTCTCCAGACATGTCTGAATCATGTGCTGATATGTTGCGCCAGCGTTTTTCAGCCCAAAAGGCATTGTCTTGAAACAGAAGAGACCGTATGGTGTGATGAATGTCGTTGCGGCTTGGTCGGACTCCGCCATCTTGATTTGGTGGTAACCGGAGTATGCGTCGAGGAAACACAATGACTCGTGTCCTGCGGTAGCATCAATAATTTGATCGATGCGGGGGAGGGGGAAGGGATCCTTTGGGCAAGCTTTATTGAGGTCCTTGAAATCGACACAAAGGCGCCAGGATTTATCCTTCTTTGGTACCATCACCAAGTTTGCTAGCTAGTCCGGGTGTTTTATTTCTCTAATGAATCCGGCCTCCAATAACTTGGCTAGTTCCTCTCCCACGGACTGTCTCTTAGGTTCGGGGAAACGCCGAAGATCTTGCTTGACCGGCTTGAATCCCTTTAGGATATTGAGGCTATGCTCGGCCAGCCTGCGTGGGATTCCTGGCATGTCTGAGGGATGCCAGGCGAATATGTCCCAATTCTCGCGCAGGAACTCTCGTAGTGCGGCGTCCACGGTGGGGTTTAACTGTGCCCCGATGGAGGCTGTTTTTGTAGGGTCCGTTGGATGGACTTGGAATTTGACTATTTCATCCGCTGGTGTAAAAGAGGTGGACTTGGATCTCTTATCGAGTATCACGTCGTCCTTGTCCACTGTAGAGTGTAGCATGGTTAATTCCTTGGCCGAGAGGGCTTCGGATAATGCCTCGAGGGCCAGTGCGGTTGTTTTGTTTTCGGAGCGGAGTGTTGTGTCCGGATCACTGGCGAGGGTGATGATTCTGTTGGGCCCGGGCATTTTGAGCTTCATGTACCCATAATGGGGTACGTCTTGGAAGATCGTGAACGCCTCACGTCCTAAAAGGGCGTGGTATCCACTCCTGAACGGGGCCACTTGAAATGTAATTTCTTCGGACCTATAGTTCTCTGGCATACCGAATACCACATCTAGTGTGATTTTCCCAGCGCATCGTGCCTCCCGACTAGGTATGATTCCCCTGAAGGTTGTGCCACTATGCTCAATGCAGTTCCAGTCTATTTCCATTTTTGAAGAGTTTCCTCATAGATGAGGTTTAATCCGCTGCGGCCGTCCATGGGTACTTTGGTGAGTCGAAAGCCGTCCACAATTGCACTGAGGACCAGTGCGGCTGGTGCTCGGGCTGTTCGGAATTTAGGTTCGTCACTGGCATTGAAGGTAATAGCCGTGTCACTCCATGGATTTATTGCTGCTACGTGGCAGATTTCGGCCATGCTGCGGAGTGTTCGCTTGCGCCTATTATTTGACGCGAAGGTCTCAAAGACTGTTAACACTATATTGTTATCCACGGGATGGTCCTCTGTGGCATTTGGGATAAGAAGATCCTCACCACTTTTCGCCACCTGCCGGAGTATCCAACATGCTCTAAGGTTGTGAGTTGGTATTATATCCGCTGTACTATGAATTTTGCAGGGTCCGTTAAGCCATCCCTCCAGTACGGTTCCATGCCATGTAGAGGGTTTTTGTTTCTTTGCAACTAGCTCGGGTGTCTTATGATAGTGCACCCTTTTACTTCGGACTGGGTGTATATTCGGAGCCGGATTATCCCAAAATTTTGTTTCGGTTTTCCAGGCGCTTTCCATTGCATAGTACTTTCATACTATGGACGCCAAGTCAGCGAAGCGTGATATGTCACGGCGACTTAAGGCGTTAAGGATTCCCTTGTCCGTGCAATTATTGCAGAAAAGTGAGATTGCATCTTCCTCGCGACAGTCCTTAACCTTGTTCATCACAAGGAGGAATCTGGCCCAATAATGATGTACTATTTCATGGGGCTCTTGCCTGATGTGGGAAAGATCGTTTATGTCTGGGTGGGTGGGTGGATTTGAGTCCGAACCCCTATCCGATCTGAGACCCAGGGGCCGAGGAGTTTCCAATCTTGGAAGTTCGGGTTCCGGAGTGCTGCCCGATAAGTCTGGCCCGCTGCCTGATTCTAGGTTCAGGGCTTGGGTGATGTCCTCCCGTAAGCAGGTATCCGGCTCGGAGAGCTCAGGAATCCGGACATAGTTAGTCCTCAAAATAGAGGAAGAGTTGCCGCATTGTTCCTCCACCACCGCAACATGATGGGTGACCGATGGAGAGTTAATCTCCCTTCGATCGGGTTTAAGCCCAATCCGATCATAGTCCGTAGCGACTCCCAAGGTGGCAATGCGATCCAAGAGTTTGTTTAGGGAAGAGAGCTCCATTGGATCCATCTGCTCGGCGAATTCCGAGCCGACATGGAGGCTGCTTTTGATGACCCGAGAAGTCATCATCGGTGCAGTGGCCAAATAGGCAGTCATGACGAAACTGCCTAGCCGGAGAGTTTGGCCGACAGCCAGAGCTCCCCCGACGGTAATGTTGTTTTTAACAACGAGATGAGGCATCCTTCCTTACGGCGACGTCACAGAGGAACTCTCAATGAAAGCACCAATGTCGGTGTCAAAACCGGTGGATCTCGGGTAGGGGGTCCCGAACTGTGCGTCTAAGGCGGATGGTAACAGGAGGCGGAGGACACGATGTTTTACCCAGGTTTGGGCCCTCTTGATGGAGGTAAAACCCTATGTCCTGCTTGATTTATTCTTGATGATATGAGTATTACAAGAGTTGATCTACCACGAGATCGGAGAGGCTAAACCCTAGAAGCTAGCCTATGGTATGATTGTATGTTGTCCTACGGACTAAAACCCTCTGGTTTATATAGACACCGGAGGGGGCTAGGGTTACACAAGGTCGGTTACAAAGGAGGAGATATCCATATCCGTACTGCCTAGCTTGCCTTCCACGCCAAGTAGAGTTCCATCCGGACACGAGACGGAGTCTTCAATATTGTATCTTCATAGTCCAACAGTCCGGCTAAAGGATATAATCCGGCTGTCCGGATACCCCCTAATCTAGGACTCCCTCAACTGGAATCTGAGAGATGGCATCCAGCTCGCCCTTGTCATTGAGAGAAAACAGTCGAATGGTATCATCACGAGCGGCAAAGATGATTACATCCTTAGACAAATGTGTCAATTGAATCTGCCTGGCAGCATAATCAAGGTGATCCTTGTGCTTAGAAAGCCAATCCATTCCGAGAATAAGATCAATATCTGAGTCGCCCAGAACAATAGGAGAAGCTAGAAATTTGTAGTCGCCCAACATGATAGTAACATCCGGGACGCAGATATTAGCTTTCATTTGCTTGCCCGGGGACACAATTGATAAAGACCTTGGCACATGTTGATAATCACACTCATACTTTGATGCAAAAGGTTTAGAAATGAAACAATGCGATGCACCAGTGTCAAAAAGAACTTTTGCAGGAACATCGTTAACAGGAAGGTTACCCATGATATCTTCTGACGAGTCCTCTTCCTGAGCTGCGTTCATCATGTTGACCTTGGCATGCTTGGGATTATGCTTGACCACTACGGTGCTGGCAGACCTCATAGGAGGAGGAGGAAGACGCCTCTGATTGAAGCATTTGTTGGCATAGTGACCCTTCTGCTGACACTTGTTGCACGTGACCTCTGAAAGCGGATGGTGATACAGAGCACTTGATCTTGGAGCACGAGACGAAGTCTTGTTCTGAAAGCCTGGGTTGGGTGGGTGGGAAGAACCAATACTTTTGCTGCTTAGTTGCCACTTGAGTTGAGGAAGACGGATTTGCATCCCTGACTCGTTTCTTGGAAGCATTGCACTTGAGCTGAGCAGTTTCTTGTTTCAGTGCCATGTTGTAAAACTCATCGTACTTCTGCGGCTCGAAAAGCACAAGAGCTAGTTGGAGATCTTCTCTAAGGCCACCTCTGTACTGATAAATCATGTTCTTCTCGTCAGGGACGTCTTGCTTAGCGAAATGAGCGAGCTTCTGGAACATGATGTTATACTGGTAAACAGACAAGTTGCCTTGCTTCAGGTTGCGGAACTCCTCACGCTTGCTCTCAACAACACTCTGAGGAATGTGGTGAGCTTTGAAGTCTTGACGGAATTCATCCCAGGTAATCACACAACCTCCTCTGGAATCTTTGTATTGCTGATACCATTCTACAGCTTGGTCTTTGAGTTGGAACGAGGCAAACTTGACAAAGTCCTCAGGCCTGACGTTGCTGCACTCGAAATGCTTGCAGATATCCACGAGCCAATCATCAGCGTCTGTTGCCTCGACACAGTTACTGAAGGTCTTTGGCTGGTTAGCGAGGAACTGGTTGAGTGTAGCAAACTGATTCTGATTGTTGCCATGGCCTTGATTCCCTTGGTTGCGCTCTTGCAAGAGTTGCATGATCAGCTGCCTGTTGGCATTGGTAGCGGCCATCATAGCTTGCCATGCCTCCGGAGGTGGAGGTGGAGGTGGTGGCGGCTGTTCAGGATTCTGACGTGTTGGAGGAGCCATCCTGAAGAGGGTGAGATCCGTTAGCATCATGACAGGCATATATTCAAGCTGAATCAAATGGATCGAAATTTCAATATATAGTCTTAACATCCGAACAAAATGAACGAATGCAATCCAATTGAAATGGTCACACTTCCATAAATTGAGAAGCCACTTAGATAGAGGAATAAGAATAAAACAACAAGGTACGGACAAGAACAAATACTTGGTGAGGATTACCCAATCACAAACCAAATATCCGCGGAAGAAATACTAGAGCTACATGAATTCCCACCTATGAAACTCCCGAACCTTTCCGGTTATGCAATCAGGTGTTGGGGATACAGGGGAAGCATAATATCTCACCCAAAGCTAGCAAATCCTACATCCAGCTATATCCATCCTTCAACACATAACCAAGAAACCTTCGGAAATCATTTACCTCAACCTTCGAAAAGCATCTGTTATACGAGTTATGGCAATACTCCCGAACTCCGGCCCCAGTACTGGGTGGCGTCGAGGTTATCTCACCAACAACTGCATAAAAGAGATTTTCGATGTCGATGAAACTCAGGTGTTCCAGAACTGCAACGATAAAATTGTGACGACAACACCTCGGAGCTCAACTCCCCGGGACACTGCTACAACCCCTAAATGTCAGGAGGCACCAAGAACAATGTTCTCGTCACAAAACCATCGGAACGATTCCAAGATACCGCGTGATCCTAATTTTGTTTTAGTGAAATTTGGGAAGAGAAGAGTCGAAACTCTACGTCAGGATGCCTCACCAGAGCGACGAAGGGACTGAGGAGTAAAAAGAATCCTACTCTCCGATATATATAATGCTAAATGACTCAAAACATTTTTCTAGACTCAACAACGCCAACGATTCGATCAAGCAGGGGGCTCCTAAGTCAGGGAAGGCTTTGATTACCAACTTGTAACACCCACGATGCGGCTATATCTCCCACATGTCGAAGCACGACTTAGAGGCATAACCGCATTGTAAGCAATGTCGCAAGTGGGGTAATCTTCACACAACCCATGTAATGAATAAGGAAAAGAGGTACATAGTTGGCTTACACTCGCCACGTCACACAATAGCATAAATATCATTACATTCATCCAGATACAATCAAGGTCCGACTACGGAACCAAAATAAAGATCAACCCCAAATGCAACAAAGTCCCCGATCGTCCCAACTGGGCACCACTACTGATCGTCTGGAAAGGAAACGTAGTATCGTCCTGAGTTCTCATCAAACTCCCACTTGAGCTCAGTCGAATCTCCTGGAGCGGTATCATCGGTCCCTGCATCTGGTTTTGGAAGGAATCTGTGAGTCACGGGGACTCAGCAATTTCACACCCTCGCGATCAAGACTATTTAAGCTTATAGGAAGGGTAAAAGGTATGAGGTGGAGCTGCAGCAAGCACTAGCATATATGGTGGCTAACATATGCAAATGAGAGCGAGAAGAGAAGGCAAAGGCACGATCGATGAACTATGATCAAGAAGTGATCCTAGAACACCCTACGTTCAAGCATAACACGAGACCGTGTTCTCTTCCCGGACTCCGCCGAAAAGAGACCATCATGGCCACACACACTCTGTTGATTCATTTTAATTAAGTTAAGTTTAAGGTTTTCTACAACCGGACATTAACAAATTCCCATCTGCCCATAACCGCGGGCACGACTTTCAAAAGATCAAATCCCTGCAGGGGTGTCCCAACTTAGCCCATCACGAGCTCTCACGGTCAATGAAGGATATTCCTTCTCCCAAGACAATCCGATCAGACTCAGAATCCCGGTTACAAGACATCTTGACAATGGTAAAACAAGTCCAGCAAAGCCGCCCGAATGTGCCGACAAATCTCGATAGGAGCTGCACATATCTCGTCCTCAGGGCACACTCAGATGAGCGCTCCATACAACTAAAGCCAAACCTCGAGTTTCCCCGAGGGGGCACTGCAAAGGGCTCTAGTTTGGACCAACACTCAGAGGAGCACTGGCCCGGGGGGGGGTTAAATAAAGATGACCCTCGGGCTCTGGAAACCCAAGGGAAAAGAGGCTAGGTGGCAAATGGTAAAACCAATGTTGGGCATTACTGGAGGAGTTTTATTCAAGGCGAACTGTCAAGCGGTTCCCATTATAACCCAACCGTGTAAGGAACGCAAAATCAAGGAACATAACACCGGTATGACGGAAACTAGGGCGGTAAGAGTGGAACAAAACACCAGGCATAAGGCCGAGCCTTCCACCCTTTACCAAGTGTATAGATGCATTAAAATAGACAAGATATAATAATGATATCCCAACAATAAACATGTTCCAACAAGGAACAAACTCCAATCTTCACCTGCATCTAGCAACGCTATAAGAGGGGCTGAGTAAAGCGGTAACATAGCCAAACAACGGTTTGCTAGGACAAGGTGGGTTAGAGGTTTGACATGACAATATGGGAGGTGTTGTGGAGTTGACACGACAGATGTCCTAGAGCAAGGACTTAGTCGTAGGGCCATCGCACTAGGAAGCTTAAAGGGGTTAATCGGGACAAAGGACACGAGAGAGTTTTTATACTAGTTCGGCCCCTTACGATGAAGGTAAAAGCCTACGTCTAGTTGAGTTTGGTATTGCTGAAGTTTCGATCTCCAAGGGGCTCAACTCGCCGGCTTGGTTATCGATTTTGTTGTTTCTTCTCCTAAGCCGCCACCGGGTCGTCCCCTTATATACATGGGTTGACGCCTGGTGGCCTACAGAGTCCCGACCGGCTCATAATCGTGTCTGGCTCAGTGACTTCCTTTACATGCCTTTCTTTACAAGTCTTTCCGTACATACGGCGGTTTACAATATCGGGCTTTAAGCCGGCCCCAGGCCTTTGGGCCTTCTATATGTTTAATAGACTATCATCTTGAATGTATATTGGGCTTCTTATGTAACCCGCCATTAGGGCTGACCCGGCCCCTCCTGGGCGGGTCATACTGGTAGTAATATCCCCAACATTAGGCCCCAGGTTGACTTTGAACTTTGTCCTTTGTCAATCTTCGATACTTAGATGAAATCCATCTTCTGCCTGAAAAACTCTGTAACCTGCCGTGATGTCATCTTTTGAAAACACAAAAAACTTTCATTACGTCATCTTCCAACGGACCTTTTATCTTTAATGCTTCCCGAGAATCGAGGCGTCTATATAGCTGGATAACCATTATTTGGTTCTCCCTTGATTTTCATGCCCGTCTGTTCGCATCTGCCCTTATAAATAGGCACGCGGCCGGTTTTTCTCATTCTCCCCTCTTCTTCATCTTCTTCCTCTCGCAATCTCCGCTGCTGCTCGAGCTCCACCGCCGCTGCAACGCTCATCGTCGTCCTCGAGCTTGGCCGCTGCATCACCCTGAACTATCCAGATAAACGGCGACGACCCTCCGCAGCGAATCCGCATCCGTAAGTCTTGCCTTCTCAAACTTTTTAGATCTGCGTTAGGGCTTGCAAGTTCATTGGTGTTCTTCACCGTTCTTCATGAATCTTTCTAGTAGTTCTTCCTCCACAGCCTCTCTTGATCCAAAGAGGAGATATAACTCACGCGGTTGTTGTTTTGCGTCCATTTTTTATAGCAGTAGATCCCTTTTTCCTGTATAGATGCTTTGTTATAGCTGACGAACCCATCCGTACTAGATTTTTAGGTCTTGAATATTTTTATTTTCAGAACGGCCATTTGATAATGACAGCTTGGTAAAACTTGTTTATGCCAACACTTAGCTGAATCTGCTTTCTGAGAAAATCTGTAGTCATGGCGGCTTACCGCTCCGGCTTTCTTTTCCTTATATGTCATTATCCCTTAGTTAAGCCGCTATTACTTGTTTTACATCTTCAACCTTTAACTGTTAAACTGACCGTAAACTGAACCGGCTTGTTGTTATTTCTTTTTCAGTTCCTTGTAGATCATGCCGTCAAAGACACGCACCATCTGTAATTGGGTCCCCTCAACCATAACTGAGGATCGTTTAAAAGAGTTCTTCCTCATTGGGTTTCTGCCCTCAAAAAGCATCATGTCTTATCGTGCTCCTGACCCGGAAGAAGAACGACCCAATCCAAAAGACGGTGAAGTGATCGTCTTTACTGACCACATGAACCGTGGCTTCTCACCGCCCGGTTCAAAGTTTTTCAGAGAAGTTCTTCACTTTTTCAAACTCCATCCTCAAGACATTGGGCCCAATTCCATCTACAATATTTGTAACTTCCAAGTGCTCTATGAGGTATATCTTTAGCAAGAGCCGACTGTGGAACTATTTAGAGAATACTTCTATCTGAACCGGCAGAACGAGTGCACCAACGGCCTTACCTTAGAGCTTGGAGGCATCTCAATTCAGCGCCGGCAGGGTGCTGTCTTCCCCCTCATAGTTTTACCAAGTCACCAAAGGACTGGAACCAAACTTGATTTTACTGTCAGGACATCTCACCAGCCAACGAGAAGCCACTGCCGGGTTACCGCCCCGATCGTCTTGACTCCAAGTTCGCACTGCCGGATAAACTTACCGTTGCTGAACGCAAGAAGCTGCTTCCATCTATCAGAAGAATCAACGCTTTGTTGGGGAACGGTTTAACCGGAGTTGATCTGACCCACTGCTGGATCTCATGGTGGGTTATTCAATTAAGCCGCCGTTCAAAATTGATGTATGAATATGGTGGAGGCCCGAACGACTCTCTCCGTCATACCCCGGTTCAACTAACCGGGGAAGACATTGTCTCAATGTCAAACCTTTTGGTGAATGGGAAGTATGAAGATTGCGGTATTATTGGGTTAAATCCCTTTTGTAAACTTAACCCGCTACCAGAAGTAAGGATATTCTGATCTTTTTTCCTTTGTATTTTGTCCAGCCGTATTGTTTGTCACCGATCCTTCCTCTTGTCTTTGTAGGCCAATTCTGACTTTTGGAAAGTGCAATATGATCACGAAGCTGCCAAGAAGGCGAAACTCGCCGCCATGAACGCTAAAAAAACGACCCGGAGATCGAAGAAGAAAAAGAAGACCATTGTTGAAGATTTGATGAAACTTGATGACACATCTGACTCAGAGGTAGCTCTTGATTCCCTTGGCCAATTTTTTAACAATCTTATTGACATTGATCCTTGCCAGGATGACACTGGGGCCAGTCAGGCCAGGGAAGCTGAGGTAACTATTATTTCCTCCGACTCAGAGCCCTTACCAAGACCCAAAGTTCGACGGGTGATCCGTAAAGTAAGGTTTTCTAACCCTTTAGCTCACTTGGATCCCAACTTTCATTTGAAAAAGCAGCAACATGAAAGCCGCCGTGAAGTTGGGATTGAAGATGAACCGGCTGTCGTCCTTCAATAGACCCCTCGGAAACGCCCAAACGAGGTTTACTTATTGCTGTTTTTAACTCATTTTAATGAATCCTGCTCCTTGTATTTCTTTTAACTCTTTTCGTTTATCCTTTCAGGAGGTATCATCACAAACACAATTCCCGGCTTTCAAGACTGCTCCTGGGTAATCAGAAATCCTCCTTTCTTCTGGGTTGCTCAATTGTATATTTATGCTGACAATCCTGCAATATTTTTCCTTAGTGGCCAGGCTAAATCCAAGAAGGCGAAGGCAGCAAAACCGGCGGAAGACCCGCCAATGCTGGCATCTGACCCAGCTAGGCCGCCTTCTCCATTAACTGACGCTCCAGAAGACCCGCCTATTGTCAATGAAGCAAATCCTCCGGAGCCGTCTTTTGACGAAGCCACTAAGAATCCTTCTACAGCTGGACCGTCAAGCTCAACCGACCCGCCGTCTCCACCTGCTCAAGATGTTCAAATTACTGGGAGCCGCTTTGTTGAGCCGGGGAACCCAACGGTGCTGGCTTGGTGCACAGCAAAGCAAGAGGCATTGGAGAGGCAGAAGGTTCGCTTTGACGTTGCCAACTATGACCGTCTCAATGCCAGTGACATTTTATCCGGCTATCTCAGTCATGTACACTCCAGTCGCGTGTCTGAGATCGAGATGGTCAAGCAGCTTCAGTTGAAGTATGAGGTACGTTATTTCTGGTTTACTAGTATTCCTTCAGCCCCCAAGTCTTCAGATTATGAGTAGAAACGGAATAACCTGTAGACTTAAAATATAGGCCGAGACTTCTACCTCTCAATCTTTGCCTAATATTGATAGAACAAAACTTCACCTATAGTCCCCAAGGACCAGTTTATTTTGACATTAATGAATCGGTACTTTAGAATTTAAAACCGTCTTCAAAGTACTTAATACTCCGGCTTAACCTTGATAAACTTGCTGAACTACATACATTAGCCCCCAAGTGCCAAGTGCTGTTACTTTGTAAGGGACTTGGGACTTTAAATATGTTTGTAGAGTCGTAAAAAATTTGATTTGGCATACATTAGCCCCCAAGTGTCAAGTGGTTTATTCGTAAAGTACTTGAGACTTGAATCTTGAATTTGGATATTTGAATTTGAAACCAAGTCTTGACTCATCTGAATGTTTTCAAAGAATGCCTTGTCTAAATTGAACTCTCAATTGACTGACGCAAAGACCCGGCTAGCGAGTCAGGAATCAGAAATCAAATCTTCCACCTCCAAACTGCAAAATAAGCCTTTCTGCAACAAAAAATTTGAAGACCAGCTTTGCTGCCAAGGAGAAGACTTGGGAAAATGAGAAAACACTGCTGACCTGACGAGCTGAGACAGCCGAAACAGCTCTAAAAGAAATTTCAACAGAGCTGAACGGGTTAAAGGGCCGGGTGTCTCAGATGGTAGCTGATATCTTTGGTAAGCTGCCTGATTTGACCTTTTGTATATTTTTTGCCAAACCGGAGTATAATCCGCCAACTGACTCTGTAAAAAATTTATGCAGGTCCGCGAAGTAAGAATCTGAGCCAAGACCCGTTGTTTAAGCTGAAGGCAGTATACACTTTGGTTGAACAATTGTATATCGGTGCACAACAGGCTCTGGTTGCTATCTCTCCTGCTAATCAAGGACCCAACCGGCTCAACAACGTCCCGAAGAAGCTGTCCATCCTTCCTGCCAGGTTCCAAGAAGTAAAACGCTCCTGCGCGCGAGCCGGAGCTTTGACTGCCCTAAGCCGCTCCAAGGCTTGGGTGCCAGACCTAGACCCGGCGGACATAGCAAGAGGCTATCCTACCGTGAAGGATGACGGGCCTCCTTTTGATCAGGATGACTTCATAGCCTGCGTCCGCGGAGTCCGGCCTCAGGCAACTAGTCTTGGAGATGACACCAATGTGGACAAGTACCAGCCGGGTTTTGATAGCGAGAATAAGAAGATGGCCCCTCCCTCATATAAAGTAACAGACTTGATCCCACCAGTGAGAGAAGATACATTTGCTCCGGAGGTTGACCCGGTCGGCCTGATTGACGATGAAGCCGAATTTTTCGCCATGAACGTCTTTGATTGGTCGAAACCCAACTTCCAGTAGACTCAAGATGGTGAACCGGCGAGGGAGGGACAATGAGCATCTTCATGGGCTTACAAAGCCTTGTAATAACTTAGTGGTTAAAACACCGCATGTTTGCTTATGCCATCGCGCATAAAATACTTATATGTGAATCTGTGTTTCCAGATGCCAATGTTTAATGCTTGCATATGCATCGTTTAATGCTTGTCTCTGCAATGTTTGAACGTTGTTCCTGTAAATACAAAGAAAAGACTGGCATGGCGGTTTAGAACCAAACGGGTTTAAACATCTAATTTAGAGCCAATATATTTACCTCGATAAGAGCAGAGACAAATGTAAATAAAGGATAAGGGCTAATACGAACTTTTAGTTAACGCATCAGGTAAGCATGTATAAGTAATGACCATACCTTGTCCCTTTAGATCCTTAGATCGCCGGTTTAAATAATCCGGGTGATTGAATTTGATAACTCAATATTTATGAAAAGTTAACGCTTCTTGAATACTCAATGATCATTATACCTTAGTAGCTCATACCTTTTGATCCTTGAACCACCGGCTTGAATGACCCGGGCGGCTGTGTTGTCCAATAATTGAGCCGGTGAAGAAGACCAGGCTATTTTATTTGTAATATTGAAACAACAACAAACTAAAAGGCAAGCGAGAGATAACAAGCATAATTTTAATCTTGTATTCAAAAGGTTGGGGGTTTCTGATTCGAATATGACAAGTAAACCGAACCAAAGGGGTTAAGCTAAAGTTCGAATGTGACCATATAGCCCCCAGTGGCTTTGGCGTTGCACCAATCAAGAGGGTACCGACATCTATGTTCTCTTTGGTTCGAATACGACCTATGTTTGAATAGGAAGCCCCCAAATGACCTTGAGAGATTTTTAACGACCCTGATTCGAATACGATCCAAGTCGGACTCAAAGGGGTTAAGCTATGATTCGGATATGATCAAGAAGCCCCTATGAGTTTTGGCCTTGAGCAGATCAAGAGGGTTACGGCAGCTATGTTCTCTTTGGTTCGAATACGACCTATGTTTGAACAGGAAGCCCCCAGTGACCATGATATTTGTAGCTAGATTCGGATACGATCATAAGCTGGACCAAAAAGGTTAAACTTGATTCAAAAATGATCAGCTCCTTAATAGTCATTTGTAAATAAGAAATAATAAAGATGCATAATCTTTGAAAAGAAAAGAGACCGATGGTCTTATTTTATTGCTTATCATAGTATATACAACATGAACATATGTACATGATGAGAACCGGTGGTTCAGGTGTAATATGGCCGAAGTTGAGCAATGTTCCATGGCCGGCGGGTCTCCTCTTCTGACTTACGTGAGTCTGCATGCTCTCGAACGTCAATGAGGTAATATGACATGTTGTTTAAATTTTTAATGACCACAAAGGGTCCTTCCCAAGGTGTGGATAACTTGTGTGCATCTGAGAGATCCTGGATGAGCCGGAGCACCAAGTCACCTTCCTGAAAAGTCCTGGACTTAACCCGGCGGCTGTGATAACGACGCAGGTCCTATTGATAAATTGCTGACCGAGCCGCTGCTAAGTCTCTTTCTTCATCCAACAAGTCAAGTGCATCCTCTCTGGCTTGTTCATTATTAGCTTCAACATAACCCGCCACACGGGGCGAGTCATGACGGATGTCACTAGGCAATACTGCTTCTGCTCCATAAACCATGAAGAAAGGTGTGTAACCCGTAGACCTATTGGGATTAGTGTTGATACTCCATAATACCGAGGGTAATTCCTCTACCCAAAAACCCGGCGTTCGTTGTAAAGGAACCATAAGCCGGGGTTTGAGCCCTTTCAAAATTTCCTGATTGGCTCTCTCAGCTTGACCATTGGATTGAGGGTGAGCTACAGAAGAAACATGAAGCCGGATGTGTTCTCGTTGACAAAATTCCTCCATAGCTCCTTGGGACAGATTAGTGCCATTGTCAATGATAATACTATGTGGAAACCCGAAACGGAAAATTACTTTTTTCATGAACTGAACCACCATGGCTGCGTCACATTTACTCACAGGCTCCGCCTCAACCCACTTGGTGAATTTATCAACTGCCACCAGGAGATGTGTCTTTTTATCTTTAGACCTTTTGAAAGATCCCACCATGTCAAGCCCCCAGACCGCAAACAGCCAACTGATTGGAATCATCCGGAGCTCTTGAGCCAGCACATGCGCTCGTCGTGCAAATTTCTGACATCTATCACATCTACTAACAAGATCTTCTGCATCAGCATGAGCCGTCAACCAGTAAAAGCCGTGATGAAACGCCTTGGCCACTAAAGATTTTGACCCGGCGTGACGACCACAATCGCCTTCATGGATCTCACAAAGGATTTCTTGACCTTCTTCGGGGGAAACACACCGCTGAAATGCTCCGGAAACACTGTGATGATATAACTCTCCATCCAAAATCGTCATGGACTTAGATCGCCGGGTTATCTATCGAGCCAGGGTGTCATCCGCTGGCAACTCTCCCCGGTTCATATAAGCCAAGAACGGCACCGTCCAATCTGGTATGACATGAAGAGCCGCTACCAACTGCGCCTCCGGGTCAGGAATAGCTAAATCTTCTTTTGTGGGCAACTTGACAGAGGGGTGATGCAAAACATCCAAAAAGGTGTTAGGTGGCACAGGCTTACGCTGAGACCCCAGCCGGCTTAAAGAATCAGTTGCTTCATTCTTTCGATGGTCAATGTGGTCCACCTGATAACCTTTAAAATATCCTGCAACGGCATCAACCTCTCAGTGATAAGCCACCATGAGAGGGTCCTTGGAATCCCACTTGCCAGATAACTGTTGAGCCACTAGATCCGAGTCACCAAGACATCTGAACCGGCTCAAGCTCATCTCTTTTGCCACTCGAAGACCATGGAGCAAGGCTTCATACTCTGCTGCGTTGTTAGTGCAAGGAAACATCAACCGTAACACATAACAAAATTTGTCACCTCATGGGGAAGTTAGCACGATTCCAGCCCCCGAGCCTTCCAACTGCCTGGACCCATCAAAATGAATAGTCCAATACGTGTTGTCTAGCTTCTCTTATGGCATATGCATCTCTGTCCAGTCATTGATGAAGTCAACCAGGGCTTGAGACTTAATTGCAGTATGTGGAATATACTTCAACCCATGAGACCCAAGCTCAATTGCCCACTTGGCGACCCGCCCAGTGGCTTCTCTGTTTTGAATAATGTCTCCCAAAGGAGCAGAGCTAACCACAGTGATTGGATGTCCCTGAAAGTAATGCTTAAGCTTCTGGCTCGCCATGAACACCCCATAAACAAGCTTCTGCAAATGTGGATATCGTTGCTTAGACTCAATTAGCAGTTCACTGACATAATAAACCGGCTGTTGAACCGGATGCTCTTTGCCAGCCTCCTTGCGCTCTACCACAATAGCCACACTAACAGCTCGTGAGTTGGCAGCCACGTATAACAATAGCGGTTCTTTCTCAATTGGAGCTGCCAGGACCGGCGGCTCAGCCAGCTGTGCCTTCAGATCCTCAAAAGCAGCGTTTGCAGCATCGCTCCAAAGAAAAACATCTGTTTTCTTCATCAACTGATACAGAGGCATAGCCTTTTCCCCTAACCGGCTTATGAACCGGCTCAAAGCAGCCACACGACCCGCCAGCCACTGAACATCATTGACGCATGTTGGTTTGGCTAGGGATGTAATTGCCTTGATTTTCTCCGGGTTAGCTTCAATACCTCGGTTAGACACCAAAAAACCCAAGAGCTTGCCGGCGGCACTCCAAAAACACACTGGGCCGGGTTAAGCATCATTTTGTAAACCCGGAGATTATCAAAAGTCTCTTTCAGGTCTGTGACCAAGGTTTCCTCTTCCCTGGATTTCACCACTATATCATCCACATAAGCATGAACATTGCGCCTAATTTGATTGTGAAGACAATTCTGCACACACCGTTGGTAAGTCGCCTGGGCACTCTTAAGCCCAAAAGGCATAGACACATAGCAGAAAGCTTCAAAAGGAGTTATAAAAGCTGTCTTCTCTTGATCCTTGACTGCCATCTTAATCTGATGATAACTGGAATAAGCATCCAAGAAACTCAACCGTGCACAACCCGCCGTAGCATCAATGATCTGATCAATACGGGGGAGAGCAAAAGGATCATCCGGACAAGCCTTGTTCAGATCGGTGTAATCCACACACATACGCCAGGTGCCATTCTTTTTGAGTACAAGCACCGGGTTAGCTAACCATTCGGGGTGAAAGACCTCCACAATGAACCCGGCTGCCAAGAGCCGGGCCACCTCTTCTCCAATGGCCTTGCGCCTTTCTTCATTGAACCGTCGGAGAAACTGTCTGACAGGTTTGAACTTTGGATCGATATTAAGAGTGTGCTCAGCGAGTTCCCTCGGGACACCCGGCATGTCTGAAGGTTTCCATGCAAAGATGTCCCGGTTCTCATGGATGAACTCGATGAGCGCGCTTTCCTATTTCGGATCCAAGTTTGCGCTGATAATGAACTGCTTGGATGAGTCGCCAGGTACAAAGTCAACCATCTTAGTGTCATCAGCTGATTTGAATTTCAACTCCCGCTCATGCTCTGTTGTTAGTTTCTTTAATGATGTCATGTCTGCCGGGTCAACATGATCCTTGTAAAATTTTAACTCCTCTGTTGCCCAAACAGATTCAGCATAGGCAGCATCACCTTCTTCACATTCCAAGGCTATCTTCCGGCTCCCATGTACTGTAATGGTGCCTTTATGACCCGGCATCTTGAGCTGCAAATATACATAACACGGCCGAGCCATGAACTTGGCATAAGCCGGCCGCCCAAACAGAGCATGATATGGGCTCTTGATCTTAACCACCTCAAAGGTTAATTTTTCCGCTCTGGAGTCATACTCATCCCCAAAGGCTACTTCCAGCTCAATCTTACCAACTGGGTATGCCGACTTACCAGGTACTACACCGTGAAAAACAGTGTTGGATTGTTTAAGATTTTTATCAGTCAATCCCATCCGGCGGAGCGTCTTATAGTAGAGGATGTTGATGTTGCTGCCTCCATCCATGAGTACCTTAGTAAACTTGTATCCACCAACCTGAGGTGCCACTACCAAAGCCAAGTGACCCGGATTATCAACCTGGGGCGGGTGATCCTCTCTGCTCCACACAATAGGCTGCTCTGACCAACGGAGATAACGTGGAATCGCTGGCTCAACGGCATTGACGGTCCTCTTGTGAAATTTCTGGTCCCTCTTACATAAACTGATGGTAAATACATGATACTGCCCACTACTCAGCTGCTTCAGGTTGCTCTGATAACCGGATTGCTGCTGCTGATTTCCTTGGCCGGGTTGCTGATTATATCCTCCTTGGTGACCAGGATAACCTTGACCTTGAAAACCTCCTCAGCCTGAACTGGCACCCGGGCCCTGAAAGCCGCCTCCACCTGAACCGCCACCTAGGCCGTGGCCCCCATCAAATGCATTTGAATTTTTAAATGCCTTCATGATCGTGCAATCTTTCCACAGGTGAGTGGCTAGCTTCTCTCGGGTGACATGCTTTGGACAAGGTTCATTCATCAATTGCTCAAGAGTGGGACCTACCCACCTGACCGAGGGGGCTGTCTCCCCTTGCGCCGTTGATTTCCACCCTGTGTATTAGTGTTAGCAACAAACTCATCAGCCTTACATTTATTACCTCCCTAATTCACCGGGTTATGCTGGTGACCCTTGCCGTTGCCATTCTTCTTTCCCTTCGTTGCCTTTTCTTCATCAGACACCGGGTCCTTGGTAGTATCAGAATCAGCATACTTGACGAGAGCCGCCATCAACGTTCCCATGTCATTATAGTCACGCTTAAGCCGACCCAGCTTCTGCTTCAGAGGTTCAAAACGACAATTTTTCTCCAACATCAAAACTGCTGAGCCGGCATCCATCTTATCAGATGAATGTATTATCTCCTTGACCCGGCGCACCCAATGGGTTGTAGATTCACCATCCTCTTGCTTGCAATTGGTCAGGTCCATAATTGACATTGGTTGCTTACACGTGTCCTTAAAGTTCTGGATGAACCATGCTTTCAACTCTGCCCATGAGCCGATAGAATTGGGTGGCAACCCCTTCAACCAAGTCCGAGCTGTTCCATCCAACATCATGGTAAAATACTTGGCCATTGCAGCGTCGCTAACCTCCAATAACTCCATAGCCATCTCATAACTCTGAATCCAAGCCCTCGGCTGTAGGTCAGCCGTGTAATTAGGCACCTTACAAGGCCCCTTGAAATCCTTTGGCAACCGCTCATTGCGTATGGCCGATACCAAGCAAGGCACGCCTCCGATTCTTGTGGCCACTCCTGCCTCAACCGAGGTTGCTGGATAAGCCGGAAAGGTTTGATGAGCCGCCTGCTCTGCGCTATTTGAGCCGCTCGTTCCGCCTCTTGACGAATCCTCTCTTGATCCGCCAAGTTAAGGACTCCAGCCCGCACCGGCTCATGCCTATATGGCCGGTTGTGGCGTTGAGCATTATTTGACATCTCTGCAGACTTCATGTGCCTACTGTAACTCGGGCTCCGGCTTGGGCGAGGAGTTGAATGAATCCTGTCTCGACTATAGGAGTATGCATCCTGCTGGGCCAGGGCTGTCTAAAGTAGTTCTCTTACCCTCCGGGTTTCAATTGCTATTGGCGAGTCGCCTTCCATTGGGAGAGCCGCCAAACGAGCCGACGCTGCGATGAGGTTTTCCAGGGGGTTGGAGAAGTGACCCGGAGGTGTTGACACATAACGAGGAGGAGTTGTATTTATACAAGGTGGCTCCATGGCGCGTGGCTGAACTGGTGCACCGGGTGTCGTGACCCGGTTTTCCTCCGGCGGGTTGCTCCCCCAGCCCCGGGTGTATGGAACAGGTTCCTCGGATCCAGCATTAGAGGTAGACCCGATTGATTTTTCTGATGCCTCCTCCTCATGACCTCGTTTGATGCATTAAGATCCATCGAGAGCCGGAAAGTTTCTGCTTGAAGCTGTTGAGCACGAGCATCCAGAGCTGCTCGTTCTGTTGCCATCCGGGTTTCCTCTGCGGCTAGATTTTCCTTAGCTTGCACCATCTCCTCCCGCACGCGTGCCACTTCTGCACCGTGCTGGGTTTTATCCGCCGGCTCTACCACGGCGGTTAACAGAGTCGTCAGCCTATCCATGAGGTCCATTAGAATCTGAGCCGGGGGCGCGCGGGGTCTCCTGACCCGGCTGCTGCCGACCCGGTAGCTGCTGCTGCCGCTGCGGTAGAGTTCTGCCCGGGCTGCGTCCCCGCCATGAAGACTCCGGCCCAATTCGGCGGCTCAAGGGGGTCCGGAATACTGCTGCCATCGGAACAGCTCCCGAGCATGCCATCTTGCAGCTGGTACAACGAGTCCGTCTCACCTGTTGATGATGCGGTATTATAGCAGATGGCCTCCTCCCCGCCTTCCACCAATCCTTTGGAGTATTCACCGCCGTGGATGCAGCCTACGAAGGCATGTTTCACGACAGATTGAACACGGGTGGTCCTGGCGCGCTGAGCCGTTTCGATGAGGTTGGTGTGGACGTCCGGCTCAGGGCCTGACTTGCCGATCCGGCCGATGAAGACGTGAATTCCGCCAAAGGGGACCCGGTACCCGTACTCGATTGAGCCGGCCTCGGGGCCCCAGCCTTTGTCGTCGATGTAGAGCTTGCCGCGACGACTCTTGGTCATCTGGCCCACAGCGTATCCCTTGAGCCCTTCGAAGTTGCCCTTCAAGAATTCAAATCCATCGTGCGCTGGACCCACGGTGGGCGCCAACTATCGTGGAGTTGACACGGCAGATGTCCTAGAGCAAGGACTTAGTCGTAGAGCCATCGCACTAGGAAGCTTAAAGGGGTTAATCGGGACAAAGGACACGAGAGAGTTTTTATACTAGTTCGGCCCCTTACAATGAAGGTAAAATCCTACATCTAGTTGAGTTTGGTATTGCTGAAGTTTCGATCTCCAAGGGGCTCAACTCGCTGGCTTGGTTATCGATTTTGTTGTTTCTTGTCCTAAGCCACCACCGGGTCGTCCCCTTATATACATGGGTTGACGCCTGGTGGCCTACAGAGTCCCGGCCGGCTCATAATCGTGTCCGACTCGGTGACTTCCTTTACATGCCTTTCTTTACAAGTCTTTCCGTACATACGGCAGTTTACAATATCAGGCTTTAAGCCGGCGCCAGGCCTTTGGGACTTCTATATGTTTAATAGACCATCATCTTGAATGTATATTGGGCTTCTTATGTAACCCGCCATTAGGGCTGACCCGCCCCTCCTGGGCGGGTCATGCTGGTAGTAATATCCCAAACAGGAGGCATGTTAAGCAAGTGGTAGGTATCATATCATAGGCATAGCGAAAGAGCGAGCATCTAGCAAGGAAAGATAGAAGTGATTTCGAGGGTATGGTCATCTTGCCTGCAAAGTTCTCCGAGTTGACGTTAGCTTGATCCTCATAGACGTACTCAATGGGCTCCTCGATCACGTACTCATCTCCCAGCTCTACCCAAAGCAAGAACACAAGCAAAGGGAGACACAATCAACCACGTGCAATGCACAAGCAACATGATGCAAAACATGGCATGATATGCGGGATGCGATATGCAATGCATGTGCATGTTTCAGAAAGGAAAGATTAAACCTGGCCTCAACTTGGAAAACCAAGAGTGCCACTAGAAAGATGAGTTGATTTCGGTTGAAATCGATATAAAGATCACCGGAATCGGATGCACGGTTTGCAAATGACAAGCAAAACAAATATGGCACCGATCTGCGATTAACAGCACGAGGCCACCTAATGCATCAAGAGAACATGCTACAGCACTCTAACATAGCAACAAAATACATGGCAGGGATCCACTCAAGATGCTTGACAAAAGATGAACACTGAGCTACGGCTAATTCACTCAATAGCAGGTTCAAACAAGCATGGAAAAAGTGCAAAAGATATCAGGTTACAAACTTAGTGAAAATAACATGTCAGGAATTTAACATCGGGAAGCAATGTTTTGAGAAAGATAAAAACATGCTACAGGAACATATCATGGCAAAGAAAGGCATGGCATGAAGATACTCAAAGCATACAACAAAAGTCCCTTACTGATCATCAGCCAAAATGGATCAGAAAATACAATAGCAACCATGTGAACATAGCAATTATCGTTAACAGATTCAGACTTAGTAGAAAACTGGAACATGGCAAAACAGATATTGAGTAGGCATGTTTACGAGCTCGATGCACCCACCACAAGGCATTGCATGACAAACTAAGCATACACCCAGCAAGTAGACATGGCATAGAAGCTAAACATGGCAAGAACAACCTCATAGCATGCATGGATCAACAACAACAAGCTCCGCCAAAATGCTTAACATGTAAACATTCTGCCAGGAACATTTTATAGCAAAAGTAGAGCTCGATTAAGTCAAGCTAGGGTGCTCCATAATTGCAAAAAAAGACATGGATGGATAGAGCACAAGAATATCTACAAAACATCCTTACTGAACATGCTCAAAAGAGGCATGGATCACTCTGTAGCAACATGAATACATGGCATAAAAATATTGACAGGGCAAAGACTTAGAAGATTTCTAAGTCCCTGAAATCAGCAACATCACGAGAGCTACTTTGCATGCTTGTGCTAGTCACCACAGAGATCACAAAAATACATGGCATACACCCCTGTAAAGATGTCATGGCATACTTCAAAACACATGTAGGGCTCAAGTTCATAGGAGGCACACAACAATCATGGCAAAAATGACAAATGTCCAATTACTGATAAGGATCTGAAACTAACATAAACTAGCACACTTGCAACAACATTTAGGGCATCAAGAGGAGCTCAAATGAACATGGTGCAATGGAATGAAATGAAGTACTCGTCGAGGCGAACAATTTGATATGCTACACGCCCAAAACGGAGCCACGGCTGCAGAGTTATGATGCGATGAAGAATGCATAAAATTTCTAGGACTTGAGGAAAAAAACCTCTCCAGATCTAGGGTTCGTCGTCGACGCGCGAACCGAGGACTCTGGCGAGGAACTTGCTTCGGTGAGGTCGCGAAGGCCGCGGGGAGGAGAAGGAGAGGCAGATCCGGTGGGCTCCGAGGCGCTCCGGCGACGAGGGCACCGAACGGCGCGGCGGATGGGCGGCTCCGTAGCTCCTCCGGCGAGCTCGGGCGGAGCAAGGCGGCGGCCGGTGAGGTCCTGTGGTGAGGCGGGCGATGCACACGGCAGCGGGGAAGGCCAGTGATGAGGTGTGAGGCGGCGGCGCAAAGGAGGACTGGGCGGCGCGGATCCGGTCCCCGTGGGCTCGGGCGGCGGCGGCGGCGGAGGGCGCAGTGAGGACGTGTGGCGTGATCTAATTGGTCGGGAGGCGGCGGCAGACATGTCCGGCCAGCCGGAGGAATTGTCCGGCGGCGGAGAGGGAAAATGGTTAGGGTTCCTCCGCGAGATTTGGGAGGGGGGGTCGATATATATAGGTAGAGGGAGCTAGGAGGCTCCAAATTGTGCACGGTTTTCAGCCAGGCGATCGTGATCGAACGACCTAGATGATGGAAGGGGTTTAGGTGGGTTTTGGGCCACTTTGGAGGGGTGTTGGGCTGCAACACACACGAGGCCTTCTCGGTTCCTCGGTTAACCGTTGGAGTATCAAACGAAGTCCAAATGGCACGGAACTTGACAGGCGATCTACCGGTAGTAAACCAAGGCCGACTGGCAAGTCTCGGTCCAATCCGAAAACATTTAACACCCACACACGAAAAGAGGTAGAAAGGGACACCGGAGGACATAGGAGGGCCGGAATGCAAAACGGACAACGGGGAAAATGCTCGGATGCATGAGACAAACACGTATGCAAATGCGATGCACATGATGACATGATATGAGATGCATGACAAAGACAAAACAACATGAAGACAAAAACCCAACAACGAGGAATCTCATAACTCAGTGCCAGAAATGGCAAGAGTTGGAATACAAATATGGCAGGTTACATACGGGGTGTTACAGGATAGCTTTGCATGATATCGGAGAACTAAAATATAAAAATAGGTATGTTATCATAAAGTTATAATATATTACAATATATTATAAATAGCGAGTGTGGCATAATGATGGGTCGATGTGCGGAATTATCCTAGGCAATTGTTAACAAGATCGGTAATCATTATTGCAGTTTTATATGAGGAAGAGGCTAAGCTAACATGCTTTCTCTACATGGATCATATGCACTTATGATTGGAACTCTAGCAAGCATCCGCAACTACTAAAGATCATTAAGGTAAAACGCAACCATAGCATTAAAGTATCAAGTCCCCTTTATCCCATATGCAACAACCCCCTTACTCAAGTTTAAGCTTTTGTCACTCTAGCAACCCACTATAAGCAAATCATGAACGTATTGCAACACCCTACAGCGGGAATCCTTCACGTGTGCGTGGCATGGAAGGCACCATAGGACAGCACCAAAATAAAACATACAACTCAAACCAATCTAGATCATCAAAACCCACAAGACAAAAGAAATCTACTCAAAACATCATAGGATGGCAACACATCATTGTATCATAATATGTGGCATAAAGCACCATGTTCAAGTAGGGGATTACAGTGAGGTGTGGGAGAGTGGACCGCTTAAAAGAGATGAGAAAGGTGATCAAGATGGTAATGTTGATGAAGACGATCACCGTGGCGATGGTTCCCCCGGCGGCAATCCAGCGCCACGGAGAGAGAGGGGGAGAGAGTCTCCCCCTTCTGTTCCTCTTCCATGGCCTGCCCCATAGATGGGGAGAGGTTCTCCCTCTAGTCCTTGGACTCCATGGTGATGATGGCCCCTCCGGCTTCCTCCTCCATGGCCTCCGGTGATGATGGCCCCCTTCGACGGGGTGCCGGAGAGGGCCTAGATTGATTTTTCATGGCTATGGAGGCTTGCGGTGGCGGAACTTCCAATCTAGGGTTCTTTTCGGAGGTTTGGGTATTTATAAGAATTTTTGGCGTCGGTCTCACGTCAAGGGGTTGCCCGTGGGGCCCACAAGCCCGGAGCACCCTCTTTGGGGGTAGGTCACGCCTAGAGGGCTTGTGGCCTCCTCGTCCACTTCCTGGCCTAGCTCTTGTGCTTCGGGGGTCTCTTTTGGTCCATAAAAAATCATCGTAATTTTTTAGCTCATTCAGAGAACTTTTATTTCTGCACAAAAAACGACACCATGGTAGTTTTGCTGAAAATATCGTCAGTCCTGGTTAGTTCTAATCAAATCATACCAAAACCATCTAATTTTTTTGTAAACATGGCACGAATACTTCATAAATTATAGATACATTGGAGACGAATCAGGCCTTTCCAAGCCTTATTGGGATTTGTCCTCCACTTCACGTGAGGATGTTTGGTGTTTGAGAGAAAAGCAAATGACAAAATAGTTCCTTTTTCTTGATTCATGATGAAAGACTCTATATACAGTATGTAGGGGGACCTAAGTGAAATAGAAGCTTATGTGGATTTTATTTTTATTATATTTTTCATTTTCCTTCTTGTTTATCAGCTATCTCTTGGGGGTGCCCTTGGCCGTGAGGATGGCCTCTTAGATCGGCTTCCTGGTAGTCGGGCCACCCCCGGAGCTATGCACCGTCATGTGTAGGCACGATGGGTCAATGGTGGCCCTCAATGGCCTTGGGACGAGGATATCAAAGTTTGTTTAATTTACAAAATTAGTATTGGTCATATCATAGTTGATCGCTTGTCTTAAAAATGGAAGTTGTGGAGTGTAATCTCACCACCTCAATCAAAAAGCTGGTCGCAACCCATATCCTCCACTCATCACTCAAACCAAACACTCAAATAGAAATCCCAACCACCTTTCATCCTTCAAACCAAGATTTTTTTTGCTCATCCAACCCGCCCAACCAATCAAAAAATGGTAATTCATTGCCAGGTTGTCGAGGATATCCTCAACCACTCAACCATATCTCCCGAACTAAACACACCCATGATGAGTGGATTTTTCCATCAATTTTAGAGCCTAATATAACACCAAAAATTCCTCATTTCATATCATCTACGAGTTTTTCATGTCCACAATGCATACTTTGCAATCTTTACCCACTTTACCAAATTTGTTGCACAAATTTTAGTTTTTGTTTGTTTTGTACTCTTTGTAGGTGTATTGGCATGTTCATGGACTTGGCACATAAAAAAGTACAAAGTTGGGATCAAACTATAAAAGTTCCAGGCAACAAATTTGGTCCATATGGAGTGTTTGATGTTTTTACATTTTTGAAGTGTCGAAACTTGTCGGGGATATACCCCGCGGCGTAACCCGGCCAGACTTGGCGACTCACCAGAGACTCGGTTGATACTTGGTGTTTCATTTGTAAGCCGCCCGGAGATTGGCTGCTCACTGGTAACCCGGCGGGCGGGACAGACGGATGATAAGGCCCAAGTCCCAGAAGGCCGGTTTATGTTAATGGTGGGCCGGTTTAAGAGGAAAGGCGTGAGGAATATTTACCTTACAAGGAGTTAAGACCCGGACTTGTATCCGGTTTGTATTAGAAGCTAGACTAGTCCTAATCCTAATAGGACTCCACATGTAACCCGCCCCTCTAACTTATATAAGGAGGGGCAGGGCTCCCCAAAAGAGGGACAAGCAAGAAGCAATAAGCTCTAGGGCTGGACACAATTAGAGGAGAGCCGGTTTACGGCGATTCCCTCATGATCATAATGAGACCTAGCCTCAAACAGCATGTAGGGTTGTTACCGGATGATGTTTCCCAGGGCTCAAAGCTGTCTAAATCCTTGTCTTGCGTTGCGTCTCTCGATTCCGCTCAACCCCTCTCAAGCTACCACATAGATGTGTTGGCCTGACGACTAAGTCCTCACACTAGGACATCTGCCGTGAAAAATCCACGACAGTTGGCGCCCACCGTGGGGCTCGCGCACGGTGGTGTTGAGTTCTTGAAGGGATTTCTCACATGGATTAAGAAGCTCGCGATTCGTCGGGTGAAAGAAGAACCGGCAATATTCATGGTTTAGTGATTGGAGTTATAATTAGCTCTGGAGCTGACAGATACAAGATTGATTAGAGCATATCCAGCCGTTGCCCCCCCAGGACGCATAAAAATCGCCCCCTAGGGGCGAGCCGGCGATACAATCGGCGCTGGGGGCGGTTTTGCGCCCAGTCGTCGCCCCCAGCTCGCCCCCAGGCGCAGAAATTGGCCCACTTTGCAGCCCCATTTCGGCGAATAAAGGGCCCATATGGGCGAGAATAGGCCCATATTCGGCGTGGTTTCGCCGTGTCTCGGCGTTCAATTATCAACACAATTATTTCTTATCACATATTTCATCACAGAAAAATCAAATACTTCAACAAAATAGTACAACAACAAATAGTTCAATACAAATTATATAGTTCAACAAATAAAAACTCGTATTTCATCACACGGCGTCCCCCTTGAGCCTCCATAGGTGCTCAATCAGATCTTTCTGCAGTTGATGATGCACCTGTGGGTCTCGGATCTCCTGACGCATACTGAGATAGGCAGTCCAAGTTGCCGGTAGCTGCTGATCAACTTCGGCTAGAGGACCCTGCATGTAGTATGGTTCAGTGTCAAACACTGGGTCTTCTTGCTCGCTCTCGATGATCATGTCGTGCAAGAAGACACAGCAAGTCATAATCTCCCACATTTGATCTTTGGACCAGGTCTGAGCGGGGTACCGAACAACAACAAATCGAGATTGGAGCACACCAAATGCCCGCTCGACATCCTTCCTGCAAGCCTCCTGAAACTTCGCAAACCAGACGTTCTTGCCTCCTGCCACAGGGTTTGAGATCGTCGTCACAAATGTCGACCATCTCGGATAGATGCCGTCAGCTAGATAGTACCACTTGTTGTAGTGCCGCCCATTGATCTCGAAGTTCACCGGAGGAGAATGACCTTCAACAAGCTTGGCAAAGACAGGAGAGCACTGCAGCACGTTGATGTTATTGTGAGTTCCTGGCATACCAAAGAAGGAGTGCCAAATCCAGAGGTCCTGTGTGGCCACCGCCTCAAGCACCACACTGCAACCGCCTTTGGCGCCTTTGTACATCCCCTGCCAAGCAAATGGGCAATTCTTCCATTTCCAATGCATGCAGTCGGTGCTTCCAAGCATCCCAGGAAATCCTCTTGCTGCATTCTGTGCTAGGATCCGAGCAGTGTCTTCCGCATTGGGTGTTCTCAAGTATTGTGGTCCAAACACTGCCACCACTGCCTGACAGAACTTGTAGAAACACTCTATGCTGGTGAACTCGGCCATGCGCCCATAGTCGTCGAGTGAATCACCGGGAGCTCCATATGCAAGCATCCTCATCGCTATCGTGCACTTCTGGATGGAGGTGAATCCAAGAGCGCCAGTGCAATCCATCTTGCACTTGAAGTAGTTGTCGAACTCCTGGATGGAATTCACAATCCTGAGGAAGAGCTTTCGGCTCATCCGATAACAGCGCCGAAATGTTTTCTCGCCGTGAAGTGGAGCATCGGTGAAGTAGTCGGAGTAAAGCATGCAGTAGCCTTCGAGACAATGTCGGTTCTTTCCTTTCACCCGCCCAGGTGCCGAGCCACCTCACCACGGCTTTTCATTGCTCGCCAGCACCTGGGCGAGGACGGCGAGCACCATGAGATGCTCTTCTTCCTGGACGTCAGCCTCGGCTTCCTCCTCCAGCAGCGCGGCGAGCGCTTCCTCGTTATCCGAGTCCATCGCCGAGGCAGGCAAATCGCCAAACACCTTGCGCTCAGTGGGCGTGTACCCGCCGCTAAACCACGCCTCCGCGGCCGGAAACGCCCAGCTGTTGTTGGAGGGGCTGTCACGGCGAAGCGCTACTATTTTTCTCGCGAGGAATGGCTATCTAGCGGTGTAGGGCAGCGGGCGGCGCCGGGATATAGCTAGTGGTGGCCGAGGGCACGGGGTGTGGGAGGCAAGTCGGAGAAGAAAACCTTGACTTTTCCCCTGACGGTGTGGACCAGCCATGCTTTTCCCTTGCGCCGGAGCCCCCAACTGCTCCCCAGTGCACCGGGTTTGGCCTGTGACCGCCGGGTGGAAAAAAGGGCCGAACCGGCGATTTTCGGCGTCCTGAGGCGCGACTGGGACATTTTTTTCACGCCGACGCCGAAAAAGTGGCCTGCAGGCCTGTTGGGGGCGCGGCTGGAGATGCTCTTAGAGACGAAGAGATTTAGGGTTTGTGCGTGCCGCCCCGCACGTGGCTCGGTGACTCGCCGAATTGGAAGACCAATCAATGTCTACTGCAGCAGCCGCAGGGCAGACCGAGACGACGTCTGGTTGGATTCTTTGTTAGGCTACTTGCTGAATAAACAAAAAAACGAACAGCAACAGGAGCAACCCCCAAGAAAGATTGAATCATTGCTGCTGCTACAATCACAGAGATCATGGTCAAGTACTAGTGCTAGTTGCGTGTTTTACGAGGTCTGTTTTTGGAGTAGTACTACTGCTACTTAGGGCATCTCCAGCCGTTCGGCCCCCAGGGCGCCTAAATAGAGCGGTCTGGGGGCGTGCCGGCGCTAGTTCGGCCCCTGGGGGCGACCTAGCTCCCAGTCACGCCCCCAAGCGCCGGTCTCAGGATGCGGGAAATTTAAACTTGGTCGTTCCCGCTCTCAAAAGACGCCACAAATCCGGCGATCGGACGTAGTCTGGCGTTAGAAAAAACAAGCACGCCGCAAGTTCGCGTGCGCAATGATTCACTCGGCGGGCTCGGCTCCAGGCGTTGGTTGAGTCGGCGTGCGCGGGCTCGGCGGTGTCGGAGCTGCTTCGGTGCTGGGCTGTGTCGGCGCGGCTTCGGCACTGCTGGGCGGCGATGTAGAGGCGTTGTTCGGGCTTGGCGTCCGTGTGGTCGTGGGCGCGGGAGCTTGCGTCGTCGGCGTCGTCGGCGTTGTCGTCTGCATCTGGTTCAGGATGAGGCCGCGCTCCTCCATGTACCACGCCCTGAGCTGCTCGTCGTCACTCTGGAGCATGTCCGCCCCGCCCATCAAAAAAGCCATGTCGGTGTTCCTCTTCTTCGCGGTGACGTTCGTCCGGAGCAGGTCGAGCTTGATGGCGCTGTTCTTCATCAGCGATGACCACCGCGCCTCGGTCTTCTCTTCACGTAGGACGGCCCGGGCCTGGGCGTCGGCGAGGCAATGCTCGATGGACTCCTGCACTCGCGCGGTTGCCGCGTCGGTGTTTTTCCCCTTCTTTGCCAATTTGTGGCCGTCCGGCCGCCCCTCTGACGCGCCCGGAGTCGTCGCGTCTGGCTTTGAGGTCTCCTTGGCCTTGTCGAGGGCACGTCGGACTTCCGCCCACTTCTCGCACTTGTCAATGCGCTTGTAGACGTGGAGGTGTTTGAAGTCGGCGTCTTGGTTGTCGCGCCAATACATGGTGAACATACGCAGCAGCTGCGCGGAGGAACAAACAGTTGGCGGGCGGCGGGTGTAGACGACGAAGAGATGCAGGCGAACGGCGTGCGTACCTAATCCTCAACGCTGGCGCCGCTCTTCGGGCGATCCGCGACCTCCTCGACGATTCCATGCCATTTGTTGCACGCAAACTGGATACGCCCCCAATGGTTCGCCATCGCCTTGGAGCCGTGCTGCATGTAGACACCTTTGAAGTACGGGTCGACGAGCTTCCGCTCGTCGAACTTGGCATTGATGCGGTCCCAGTACGTCTCCAAGCTCTGGTTCGCGCCAGTGGTCGGGTCGAGGCAGACGACTTTCCATGCTTCGGCTAGGCATTCTTCCTCCTTGGACGTCCACTTGATGCGCGGTTCGCCTGGCCTAGCCGCCCGCTTCTTCTTTTGGCGCCCCTTCGTCGGAACAGGAGCCGGCTCCTCATCCTCCTCCTTGGGTTCCTGCGCTTCGTGCGCGTCCTCGCCGTAGACGTAGCCGAGCTAGGCCTCCATGTCGCCGCTGAGATCCACTACCTCGTCCTGGGTGGCGAACCCGAGAGACGCCGCGGCCGCGGTCGATCCTGTCGCGATGATGTCGTCCATGTCGGCTCCTGTATCGTCGGTGTCGCCGAGGTGCGAGAAGGGCAGCGGTCCACGGCGGAGATGGGGCGTCGGTGTGGACGCGTAGGCGGCGGGCGGCGAGTAGTTGTATGGAGTGTACTGTACGCCGACGAAGGCGGGCGAGGGGGTGCGCGTCGCGGGGTGGCCATGGAGGAAGGTCACGTTTGGGTTGAACCCACCGTGCGCGTCGCCGTCGGCGTAGCCGGGCGACGACGAACCCCATGGAGATCCGACGCCTTGCTGTCCCCAGGGCACGTACTGGGCGTGGCTGACGACGGGTGGATTCATCCCCGCCTGGGCGACCGATGAGGAAGACGCCGCCGCGCGCGCCTCGTTGTCGCGGGCCTTCTTGGCAATGGCCCTGTTCCGCCGGTCGGCGGTGACTGCGTCGCGCCGCTGAACTTCCACCCTCCACTCGGTGTTCGACAGGCCCGGTGGCTTCGATGGCGGCGCCCTCGGCTTCCTCTCCTTCGGCTGGGTCACGGTGCCATTCGCGGTTGCCGCCGCGCGCGGCATGGCGTACTTCTTCGGCGGCATGGCGGCGACTGGAAGGCGAGCGGGAGGTGGTTTGGCGGGAGAAAGGGAGGGAATGGCGGGAGGGCGAGCGAGCAGGAGAGATGCGAGGGAAAAGCGTTAAGAAATGGTGGGAGAAGGCCCTCGGGTCGCCGCCAGGGTGGACCCACGCGCCTTTTTCGCTTGTGCCGGCTCCCCAAGCGTCCCCAGGGCGCCGGGTTCGGCCTGGGTCTGCCAGCACCAGTTTTGGCCCGAGCCGGCGAAAAACGGCCTTCTGGGGGCGCGACTGGACCGTTTTTTTGGCGCCGGCGCGGCAAAATCACCTGAGGAGGGCCTGTTGGGGGCGCGGCTGGAGATGCCCTTATAGCACAGGAGCTCTAATCAGAACAAAGATCTAAATCATGTCCATCACGTGAAGACATCAGAGGAAGGTGCCAGCATACCATGATTAAAACCACTTCCGAGTCGCCCCGCCTCGTCGCTGTTGATATATATAAGGGGATCTACAACCTGGAGGAGGACGTATGAGACGGACTCGGTTTCGCCTCACTATTTCGACATGGGACGGTTCGCCTCTGCGGCTGGCCTCGCCCTCGTGGAGTCCCTAGGCCCAGCTCGCATCCGCCGCGGTTGACCCGGCCCTTCAAGAGCTAGAAGTGACCCGCGTCAGTACAGGTACCCTTGGTGCACGAGGTCAGCGGTCACCGGTGAATCAGCCAAAAGCCAGTAGCACCAAGATCGCGTGTGCGTGTCTCTTGTACTACTACTACCTCAACCAAGGCACACGTCTCATCCCCCAAGGAAAAAGAAGAAGAAAAATAACCGTGAAAAAGCAATCAGAGTATTCAAAGTTGCTGCCTACGGATGTAATCAGGTGTACTCGTCTCCGTTAAATTGCTCTGCGTATTAAATTTGCATTATACAAAACATATGTGGTCTGCTAGTGCTATTTTATGCTCGCAGATCTCAAGAGTTTTTGCTGGCGTTTTCTATTGTGTCATTTCCAATGATTTTCTGAGTCGCCGTTTTGCTGGCCCTATAGCACTAAAACCACCAGCTGCTATCACTAGATCCGCTCGTTCGCTGGTTCCACACCGCTACGATGGACCCGTCGCGTTTAAACCGTCGTTGTCAGCGGAACGACAGCTTCAAGTCCCGAGGGAATCGGCGCCGCTGCTACTGTTTCCTGCAGTGGGGACAAAGTGCTACTTGCAGACGAAGGTTGGTGCTGATTGATGCCTAATCCGGCCGCAGAGATCTAAGGAATAAACCAACATGACTAGTGTTGGTACTCCATATTGGGCTGATTTTCTTTGGAGATTAGTTTGCGTAAACTGGATGGAATACACATATGTGGAGACCAGCTACACGCTAATGGCCACGCCCACATGCGTCCAAAAAATAAATCAAGAGAATTATTCATTACAAAGTGGCATTATACTGCGGAGATGGAGGCACACCGACATCATTCGGCATAGGTGGTTGTTGTTATCCAACGGACTCCCACACCGGCTTACAACGCCGTGGCCGTCTCTCGCGACCGCACCGGCTTACAACGTCATAGACGACTCGCCCGTCCGCTCTCGCGGCCGGTTCACGCGTTCGCACCTGCTTACAACGCGGAGGATAACTTGCTCGTCTGCACCGGCTTACAACGCCTCGGCCGACTCATCTGTCTACTTCCGCGGCTGACTCGGCCATGATTGATTTCAGCTTCACCATGGTGATCATCAACCCCGCGGTGGATATTTTCTGGCCTAACATATCAGGTGAAATCCATCCAGTATATTGTCATATTATATATTTTTTTAAAGCAATTACTCCGGCTTGCAAAGTTTTCTAATGCAGGACCCTAAAGCGCCATATTGGTGCATATTTAAAGGCCTTCAGAAAACTTCCGGCTTAAAAAGAAGGGTTCCGGTTTAAATCCGGCTCAAGGGAAAGTTGTCTCCTACAAAGCTTTGAAACTCTCAATATCCTGTTTAAAAATTTCCAGTTCAAAAGAATAATCTCTTGCAAAGTTCGAGTTCTCGGGAAAAATTAAAGGCACCAAAGAGAGTTTGTTGCACACCACAACTCAAACATAGGCACCCGGCGAGCACAACTCAGAAATATATCACTTGGGGGCTTGGTCATATTCGAACCATAGCTAGACCTCTTGATCGGCGTAAGGCCACCAGGGAAATCACTTGGGGGCTTGGTCGTATTCGAACCATAGCTACACCTCTTGGTCGGCGTAAGGCCATTAGGGAAATCACTTGGGGGCCAACGAGAGTGTTGCAAAAAGCACAACTCAAACATAGGCACCCACTGAGCATAGCTCAAAATATTGCTCGGGGGCTCTTTGCTTCTCAAAGAACAAGAGTCTACACCCTTGTAATAGGCTATCAAGCCAGGCTTGGAAGCCAGGTGTATTCACCTAAAACCCCGGGTTATGCTACTTTTTTAAGTATGCCACTCCGTCTAGGTAATCTTGGTATGACCCGCCGAACGTTTGACAAGTCAATCCCATAGACCCTGAACTTGTCAAAGTTAAAACGACGATTGGTTAATGTGAGGCTTGATTTTGGGCCTCGCAGCCCATGAAAAGCCTCGCATGTTCTTTTTATGCTTTTATTTGCCAAGTTTTTTCTCCTTTGATGAGGTTTATAATATCTTATGATAAACCGGCATTCATTGACCCGGCTTGGCTTTCAACTACAAGTTGTCAGTACATGATCGGTTATAATCTGGCGCTTATTGACCCGGTCTGGTTTCAACTACAAGTCACCAGTATTATATATGGATAATCTGGTGTTTATTACAACCTGGTACGGTTTTATCATAAACCGGCAAAATATGGAAGGAGTTATCAGTACTCAAGATTGGGGTTATTACCCTTACTACAAAAAGTTGGTAAACCAACGATGTGATTCCCCTTACTGGTATGATATATTTCATATTTGATTATTCTTAAGTGCAGCCTTGGTTATAAACCCGGGTTATATGTTGGGCATTATGATCCGTCCGGCGTAAACTGCCAGGACACTTTAAACTTGTTGTATATAGAAACATGTTGAATAAAGCAGGATTATAAAACAATGGCGTTTATTAACCCGGCCTAACTTTCGACTATAAGTCGCCGGTATGATGATAAATTATCCAGTGTTTATTAACCCGGACTGGCTTGGGACTATAAGTCGCCAGTATATATTTGTTGGGGAATGTAGTAATTTCAAAATTTTCCTACGCGCACGCAAGATCATGGTGATGCATAGCAACGAGAGGGGAGAGTCCTTGTCTACGTACCCTCATAGACCGGAAGCGCAAGCGTTAGCACAACGTGGTTGATGTAGTTGTGCGTCTTCACGGCCCGACCGATCAAGCACCGAAACTACGACACCTCCGAGTTCTAGCACACGTTCAGCTCGATGACGATCCCCGGACTCCGATCCAGCAGAATGTCGGGAAGAGTTCCGTCAGCACGACGGTGTGGGGACGATCTTGATGTTCTACCGTCGCAGGGCTTCGCCTAAGCACCGCTACAATATTATCTTGGATTATGGTGGAGGAGGGCACCGCACACGGCTAATAGATCTCCAGGATCAATTATTGTGTCTAGAGGTGCCCCCCTACCCCCGTATATAAAGGAGCAAGGGGGAGGGGCGGCCGGCCAGGAGGAGGCGTGCCAGGGAGGAGTGCTACTCCTACGGGGAGTAGGACTCCCTCCTTTCCTTGTCCAACTAGGAGAGGGGGAAGGAAGGGAGAGAGGAGAGAAAGGAAAGGGGGGGCGCCAACCCTCCCTCCTTGTCCAATTCGGACTAGAGGGGGAGGGGGCGCGCAGCCTGCCCTGGCCGCCCCTCCATCTGCTCCACTTTGGGCCCATGAGGCCCATTAACCCCCGGGGGGGTTCCGGTAACCCCCGGTACTCCGTTTTATATCCGATCACTCCCAGAACCATTCCTGTGTCCGAATATAGTCGTCCAATATATCAATCTTTATGTCTCGACTATTTCGAGACTCCTCGTTATGTCCGTGATCACATCCGGGACTCCGAACAACCTTCGGTACATCAAAATATATAAACTCACAATGAAACTGTCATCGTAACGTTAAGCGTGCGGACCCTACGGGTTCGAGAACAATGTAGACATGACCGAGACACGTCTCCGGTCAATAACCAATAGCGAAACCTGGATGCTCATATTGGCTCCTACATATTCTACGAAGATCTTTTATCGGTCAGACCGCATAACAACATACGTTGTTCCCTTTGTCATCGGTATGTTACTTGCCCGAGATTTGATCGTCGGTATCTCAATACCTAGTTCAATCTCGTTACCGGCAAGTCTCTTTACTCGTTCCGTAATACATCATCCTGCAACTAACTTATTAGTTGCAATGCTTTCAAGGCTTATGTGATGTGCATTACCGAGAGGGCCCAGAGATACCTCTCCGACAATCGGAGTGACAAATCCTAATCTCGAAATACGCCAACCCAACAAGAACCTTCGGAGACACCTGTAGAGCACCTTTATAATCACCCAATTACGTTGTGACATTTGGTAGCACACAAAGTGTTCCTCCGGTAACCGGGAGTTGCATAATCTCATAGTCATAGGAACCTGTATAAGTCATGAAGAAAGCAATAGCAAGGAACTAAACGATCAAGTGCTAAGCTAACGGAATGGGTCAAGTCAATCACATCATTCTCCTAATGATGTGATCCCGTTAATCAAATGACAACTCTTTGTCTATGGCTAGGAAACATAACCATCTTTGATCAACGAGCTAATCAAGTAGAGGCATACTAGTGACACTCTGTTTGTCTATGTATTCACACATGTATCATGTTTCCGGTTAATACAATTCTAGCATGAATAATAAACATTTATCATGATATAAGAAAATAAATAATAACTTTATTATTGCCTCTAGGGCATATTTCCTTCAGTCTCCCACTTGCACTAGAGTCAATAATCTAGTTCACATCGCCATGTGATTTAACACCAATAGTTCACATCACCATGTGATTAACACCCATAGTTCACATCGTCATGTGACCAACACCCAAAGGGTTTACTAGAGTCAATAATCTAGTTCACATCGCTATGTGATTAACACCCAAAGAGTACTAAGGTGTGATCATGTTTTGGTTGTGAGAGAAGTTTAGTCAACGGGTCTGCCACATTCAGATCCGTAAGTATTTTGCAAATTTCTATGTCAACAATGCTCTGCACGAAGCTATTCTAGATAATTGCTCCCACTTTCAATATGTATCCAGATTGAGATTTAGAGTTATCTGGACCAGTGTCAAAATTTGCATTGACGTAACGACGGACCTTTTTGTCACTTCCATAATCGAGAAACATATCCTTATTCCACTAAGGATAATTTGACCGCTGTCCAGTGATCTACTCCTAGATCACTATTGTACTCCCTTGCCAAAAATAGTGTAGGGTATACAATAGACCTGGTACACAACATGGCATACTTTATAGAACCTATGGCCAAGGCATAGGGAATGACTTTCATTCTCTCTCTATCTTCTGTCGTGGTCGGGTTTTGAGTCTTACTCAACTTCACACCTTGTAACACAGGCAAGAACTCTTTCTTTGACTGTTCCATTTTGAACTACTTCAAAATCTTGTCAAGGTATGTACTCAAAAAACTTATCAAGCGTCTTGATCTATCTCTATAGATCTTGATGCTCAATATGTAAGCAGCTTCACCGAGGTCTTTCTTTGAAAAACTCCTTTCAAACATTCCTTTATGCTTTGCAGAATAATTCTACATTATCTCCGATCAACAATATGTCATTCACATATACTTATCAGAAATGTTGTAGTGCTCCCACTCACTTTCATGTAAATACAGGCTTCACTGCAAGTCTGTATAAAACTATATGCTTTGATCAACTTATCAAAGCGTATATTCCAACTCCGAGATGCTTGCACCAGTCCATAGATGGATCGCTGGAGCTTGCATATTTTGTTAGCACCTTTAGGATTGACAAAACCTTCCGGTTGCATCATATACAAATCTTCTTTAATAAATTGATTAAGGAATGCAGTTTTGTTTATCCATTTGCCAGATTTCATAAAATGTGGCAATTGCTAACATGATTCGGACAGACTTAAGCATAGATACGAGTGAGAAACTCTCATCGTAGTCAACACCTTGAACTTGTCGAAAACCTTTTGCGACAATTCTAGCTTTGTAGATAGTAACACTACTATCAACGTCCGTCTTCCTCTTGAAGATCCATTTAATCTCAATGGCTCGCCGATCTTTGGGCAAGTCAATCAAAGTCCATACTTTGTTCTCATACATGGATCTCATCTCAGATTTCATGGCCTCAAGCCATTTCGTGGAATTTGGGCTCATCATCGCTTCCTCATAGTTCGTAGGCCCGTCATGGTCAAGTAACACGACCTCCAGAACAGGATTACCGTACCACCCTGGTGCGGATCTCACTATGGTTTACCTACGAGGTTCGGTAGTAACTTGATCTGAAGTTACATGATCATCATCATTAGCTTCCTCACTAATTGGTGTAGTAGTCACAAGAACAGATTTCTATGATGAACTACTTTCCAATAAGGGAGCAGGTACAATTACCTCATCAAGTTCTACTTTCCTCCCACTCACTTCTTTCGAGAGAAACTCCTTCTCTAGAAAGGATCCATTCTCAGCAACGAATAACTTGCCTTCGGATCTGTGATAGAAGGTGTACCCAACAGTTTCTTTTGGGTATCCTATGAAGATGCACTTCTCCCATTTGGGTTTGAGCTTATCAGGTTGAAACTTTTTCACATAAGCATTGCAACCTCAAACTTTAAGAAACGACAGCTTAGGTTTCTTGCCAAACCATAGTTCATACGGTGTCGTCTCAACGGATTTAGATGGTGCCCTATTTAACGTGAATGCAGCTGTCTCTAATGCATAACCCCAAAACGATAGTGGTAGATCGGTAAGAGACACCATAGATCGCACCATATCTAATAAATTACGGTTATGACGTTCTGACACACCATTACACTGTGGTGTTCCAGGTGGCGTGAGTAGTGAAACTATTTCACATTGTTTTTAACTGAAGGCCAAACTCGTAACTCAAATATTTAACTTCTGAGATTATATCGTAGAATCTTTTATTTTTGTTACGATGATTCTCCCCTTCACTCTGAAATTCTTTGAACTTTCCAAATGTTTCATACTTGTGTTTCATCAAGTAGATATACTCATATCTGCTCAAATCGATCAGAAAATAATGATACCTGCTGCGAGCCTCAATATTCAACGGACCACATACATCAGTATGTATGATTTCCAACAAATCTGTTGCTTGCTCCATTGTTCTGGAGAACAGAGTCTTAGTCATCTTGCGCATGAGGCATGGTTCGCAAGCATCAACTGATTCATAATCAAGTGATTCCAAAAGCCCATTAGCATGGATTTTCTTCATGCGCTTCACACCAATATGACCGAAACGGCAGTGCCACAAATAAGTTGCACTATCATTATTAACTTTGCATCTTTTGGTTTCAATATTATGAATATGTGTATCACTATGATCGAGATCCAACGAACCATTTTCATTGGGTGTGTAACCATATAAGGTTTTATTCATGTAAACAGAACAACAATTTATTCTCTTACTTAAATGAATAACCGTATTGCAATAAACATGATCAAATCATATTCATGCTCAACGCAAACACCAAATAACACTTATTTAGGTTCAACACTAATCCCAAACGTATAGGGAGTGTGCGATGATGATCATATCAATCTTGGAACCACTTCCAACACACATCATCACTTCACCCTTGTCAGGACCCCGACTCAATGCCACATCGATCTAGCATGTAACACCTCATATCACTTTGCGGCCTCACGCACGGTATTCCCACGGGTGTCGCCCTACCTTTACCCGGGACCGTTTGCGCCTTTTGGCACACGTATATGACAGTGTCGCTAGCATCTATATGATAAGGAGCCCGGGCTGACATGGCTAGTCGTAAACCCAAAGTGGCACAAACTTACAGGGACAGGCATCCATGACCCAGCATCGAACGTGTCGGTCATCAGCGAGTGAATCCAGGCTGTAGCACTGGGCTAGCAGGACTCCGGTGAACCGGGCTGTAGCGGGCTAACAGGACTCCGGTATTCATCGCGTGACATTTCCCGAAGGGACAGACACAGGAACGAAGAAGGACACATGCCGGCCAGCCTAAGTGTTCCGGAGCAGTAGCAAGCTACCATTGGAAACACTGGGAGACATTTCCCGGTAAGAGAGGCTACTAAGGATAAACAACTAGATAGTCAGATCCCACACATACCAAGCATTTCAATAACATACACACAATATGCTCGATATGTGCAAACACAACATGGCATCACAACATGACTCTATGACTCAAGTATTTATTCATTAGGCTCCGAGGAGCGAGATATTACAAACATAGGTCTCATGACCCAACATTCAGAGTATACAAGTCAAAGCACAAGCGGAAGCTATCATGTCTGAGTACAGACAACTATAAATGAAAAAGGCTGAGAAGCCTGACTATCTACCAGATACTGCCGAGGGCACAAGATCGTAGCTGAGGTAACAAGCTAAACGTCGAAGTCCAAGCGGAACTACTAGTGAGACTGAAGTCTCTCTGCAAAAACATAAAATAGGCAAACGTGAGTACAAATGTACCCAGCAAGACTTACATCAGAACTAACTACATATGCATCATTATCAACAAAGGGGTGGTGGGGTTTAACTGCAGCAAGCCAGCTTTGACTCGGTGGCTATCCTAAACTACGACTGCAAGCGACTCTTTTGAGGTGGCGCACACGAGTCCACATATTCACCATATCAATACACCACTATGGATCCGCTCCCGTCTCCCTACGAGAACGCCATCCATAGCACTCACGCTTATCTTGCGTATTTTAGAGTATCCACTTTCACTTGTCTATGAACTGATATAAGCAATCCAGAAGTCCTTTTCCGCGGACACGGCTATTCGAATAGATTAGGTTAACCCTGCAGGGGTGTACTTCTTCATACACGCTCTCACCACTTACCGTCGTTTACACGACATGTACTCGGCAACCTTCAAGCGGAAGCCCAACGTGGGTGTCGGCCACGACCTACCTAATCACCTAAGTCTCTAGTCCAGGTTTATCGCCTATTCGGGTTCCATCCATGAGGAGATCCGGCCGGAGTTTCGCTCACAGCCCCAAACGATGTGAACAGGGTTCCCGAGACACCAAACGGGCGCCCGGTACACCGTGCCACGTGCCTACCGCATCACAGCCCACCCCTACGGTCAGCGCTGCCCACGGCCTCCAGCATACTACAAACACCAGAAACTACTTGCAACTCCTGGACAGAGGACAAGGGTGATCAAGAAGCCGAGAGGGTCCATTGGTTTCGGGCCCAATGCGTGGTAGTAGCTGAATCATGGATCACAAACACAGAACTCAGTTCCTGAGGACGGCTGCAATGAGACAACCCACCATGTACTCCTACATGGCCTCTCACCGCTACCTTTACCAAAACGTGTTCACACACTTAGCTCACACACAGTAGGACATGTTCACACGCCTCTGATTCATCCCCGATGAATCAGACCTGACTCAACTCTAAGCAGTAGCAGGCATGACAAACAAGCAAGAATGAGTAGGCACAACAGGGCTCAAACAACTCCTACCCATGCTAGTGGGTTTCATCTATTTACTGTGGAATGACAGGTCATGCAAAGGATAAAGGGGTTCAGCTACCGCAGCAAGTAACAGATGAATCGTTGTTGTCCTAATGCAGTAAAAGAGAGCAGGAGCGAGAGAGTGGGATTGTATCGGAATGAACAAGGGGGTTTTGCTTGCCTGGCACTTCTGAAGATAACATTGAGTCTTCATCAGTGTCAACGATCACAACGTCGGAACATCGTCTACCGGGAGGGAACAGATACCGGCAACAAAGAAGAACACAATCAATGCAATGCACAAAATGATGCATGCTATGACATGGCAATATGAATGTGTTTTGAGCTAATGCAACTAGCAACAGATTAAATGAAGTTGGTTTGAATACAAGATTCAAATTCAAACTCCATATGTGATTATTCAAATGCCATTTAATTGATTTGTGCTATACAGCAGCTATAAGTTGTTCTAACATGCATAAAAATGGTACAGATGGATTCCTTGAATTTTTCTGATAATTTTTCATATATAAATTATTTAATTTGGAGTTACGGTTGAATTACTATGAATTTTTGAAGTTTTGAACATTTTCTGGAATTTCCTGAATATTTAGAATTAAAATAATTCCAGAAAATGATTTAACTGCGTCAGCCTGACGCCAGCATGACGTCAGCGAGTCAACGGCCAGGTCCAGGTCAAACCTGACGTGCGGGGTCCACACGTCAGTGACACAGGAACTAATCCCGGTCAAACCCAGCGCTGACTGGGGTTTGACCAGGGGTGGGGCCTACTGTCAGTGGCTGTAGGTGGTTTAGTTAGTTGGATTAGCTCCTAATGACGGAGCCACGTCAGCTCCCGCCGGAGTTTCGCCGGCGACGACCATGGCCGACGACGGAGATGCAACGTGTGCTCGCTACGGAGCACCATTCGACGCGTGGTTTGCTCCTACGGGTAGCTGAAGATGCGCCGCATCCAACTGGGCGAGCGGCAGCGGCTGTGGTGGCCGGAGCTCGCCGGAAACGAGCTCGCGGCGGCGCCGGAGTTCGGGCGCCGATCGATTCGACGCTATGGTGCGCTACGGGAGAAACTGGTGGGTGCTGCGGGCTCCTGAGGTTGCGGTGAGCACGACGGTGGGCTCGGGAGCGAGCTGCGGTGGCTGTGGCCACGGCCACGCCATGGCCGGCGGCGAGAAGCTCTCGGCCGCGGTGGTAACGGCGGCTACGGAGGGAAATAGAGCACGGGGAGAGAGGGGTTCGGCAGAGGAGCTCACGGCGAGGTCGACGAGCAGCTCGGTGGGCTCGGGGAGGTGGCGGAGACGGCGAATCGACGAGCGGCATCCGGCGGCCGTGTGTGAAGAAGACGGCTCGATGACGGCGATGCAGGGCGTCCGAGGTCGCTTGACTCGTCGGAGAGGATGAGGGCGAGGTAGCCGAGCTACTGGGCACGCCGAGGGTCGAGGGGGAGGCTCTGGGTGCGGCAACGGCGAGCGGCGGCGATGAGCTCCGCTCGGGCTGCGCGAGAGAGAGAGCAGAGGAGGGGGAAGGGGTCGAGAGAGAGTGCGAGGGGGTTCCAGGGGGTGGCGTGGAGCTGCGGGAGACGTCCAGGAGAGGAGGAGGCAGCCAGGCAGGGAGGAGGTGGCCGGGGCGCGTGGCCGCGCGCGCCACCGAGCAGCTTCGGGGCGAGGGGGAGGAAGACGACAGGGGGAGAAGCGGCGGTGGGCTGGGCCGGCTGGAGGAGCTGGGCCAGGTGGGCTGAGGTGAGCGCCAGGTAGTCCTCTGCTCTTTCTATTTTTGTTTTTATTTATCTATTTTGTTCTGTGTTGTTTTAGTTTAGTAATATACTAAACCATTTTATAAAATCCTGAAAATAGTTATGTGGCTAGAACTAAAATATACCAAACCACATAAAATGTTCCAGTAATTATTGGACATATATTATTTATATATCAAATATATATCCAATGCAAATAGCTATTTATTTAATTCAAAGGCCCAAAATAATTAACTCTGAGATACCAAAAATATTGTTTTGAGTTTTACCTCTTTGCAATATTTTCAGAGACTAAGAGGAACATTTTCTTGGACTTCTTTGAGGAGATTTTAATGTTGATCATTTTTAGAAGGTTTCTGAGGCTTTGAAAATTCCTCAATTCAAATTTCATTTGAATTAAAACATGATGCTCACATGAGGTCTAGCCTAGTGCATAACAGGACCAGGGATGTGACAACTCACCCCCACTAAACAAAAATCTCGTCCCGAGATTCAAGCGTAGGGTAAGGTGAAGGGGAAACGCAACTAGTATAATCTTCACGATCCAGGGTGCACTTCATAAGAGCGTTGATTCGATCACCATCATTGTCTCGAAGTCTTTCTCTGAGAACTCCAACTAACATGACAAGAAGAGGGAAGGAAAACTCTAGAAGAATTAATCTTCTCAAAGAACGAACAACTCAGGATTAACTCACGGAATGGGACATAGCAACATCTCTCGAGCTGAGAGACGAAGCACACCTCTAGAGGAATGGAGTGGAACAGATGACGAAGGTTCACTAGGTAGACAACGATTCCACACCTAAGAAGGTGGTGAACGGTTGTCAACGTAGCGAGGAGTTGAGTTGCCATGATACCTCAACGAGACATCCTGGAGGGGGGGGTGATTCGTAGATATATCCCCTTAAGTGGCAAAAGAATTACCTTTGATTCAGAGATCATTGAAACTCTTTAAACCAGCCTAGGACAATTCTCGAGCGATCGTTTGGAGGGGGTCGGTAGAATGGCATACTCGGACTTGGATGATGTGGATTACCTTGTTGAAGACAACGTAATGGATGAATTTGCTTATCACCGGAAATGGAAGAGACCCATGGTAGAATGGCACATTGGCGGTGCAAGCTGGGAACAAAATGCAAATGCTGGGAATGATTCTGGTAACTGGGGAAGAACCCAACAATAGAGAGTGAATTCACTGTTTGAGAAGGTCATAGCATTGCCGAGGGAACTGAGAGCATCCCAATTAGAGCCGATGATAACACGTAGCGCTTGTGCGTGCTCTCAAGAACTTGAGCATTTCCACAATCATCAAGGTTTTATCAACAACCGCGTCAAGGGTGCTGACAACACAACATACTACCATGATGAATAGCGATGGACGATGCAGATGCGAAGGAGGATAACACTTTCTCAGATTTCACCTTAGCGAGGCCAAGCAAATAAAATCTGGATGATCGACCGAGAGACATTTAGCACTCCGCTTCTAATGTTCTCCTTGATGTGCTAGCGTAATCCACCCATAGATATGGTTTGATATCTAGAACATCAAGTAAAAAGGTCGGACTTCGGAACACAGAAATCCATAGGGGCAACTAGGGAGTAATCCTACGAAATCCCTATGGGGAGGTGGCCAACTTCCTCAAACAAGATACTATAATAATAGGTCTACCGGATGGGTGTGTTGGCCACGACATCCACCTTGCCGGTTATTGAGAGACCAATATTATAATTCTTGGGAAATGTTCCAACCATCACATCTGCCTGAGATTCAGATCTGGTTGGTGTCAGGATATCCCAGACTCATCAAGTCTAGAAAGAAAAATGAAAGTTTGCAACACAAATCGACGAGATAATGTTGCGGGATTCTCGGGGAGTGAGCTACGATAGTAAGCTCCAAAACATGAGCTGGTTCTGCTACAAACATGCGAACACGTTGTCCCAGACAAGCATGGCCACGTAGCAGTCTTATAATTAAACACTACCGAGTTCAGGTGGAGAACCATCATCGAGGATATCGAAGTCTTTACGCAAGTCCATGGATTAGATCCCAAGCATAGACTTCTTTTCCTTGAACAAGTCAATCAGTGGCTTAGTGTGCTAGGGACACATATAGAATGAAGGTTGCAAGTCTCCAGACTACAGAATACTTCGCACGTGTGCATGACTGATTTGGGATGATTCCAAAGGAAACAAAACAATCTTTCTCAAATTCACGGCGGCAACTTTCACCAAATGCACGTGTATAAGAGGAAGTCACTCCTTTCATCAAACAAATACTTCATGAGCTAGCATGAAGAAAATGCTTTCAAAAGTTTCCAACACTAGCTTAATGTTCAACAACATCATGGAGGAGATAAGGATGTTGCCAATGGGCTCAACAACAATTCATCTAGGTTTCCTTTTAAAAGGAATTCCATAGTTAAGTGAACACGGTGATAGCATTGGTCAGACCAAAGATGTAATGGTGTATGCTCGAGGGATCAACCACGAATAAGACAACATTACGAGCATCGTTGGTACTGATTTGATTTGACGATAGCCCACACTCAAATCAAAGGATTGATAAGACAATAGGTCCAGCAACTGATCACAAGGACCAATCGATGAAGATATCATCTTTCTTCAGCACACCCTACACAAGAATATCCCTTTGGAACGAACTAAGTCAGGCAAGCTTTTATCTTCCAACTCTCCAAGTTGTTGTCTAGCTTAACCAACTAGCTCAGGGATATCTAACACCGATTTTTGGAGAGAAGGTGGTTCACAAGAACCCAACTTGATCACGAGATCAACATAGCGGTCAGGCGACAACCTGGTGATACTTCCGAGAAGAAATTTGGAATATCATGAACCACCGGTATGTTACTAAGCTCGAGAACAATCTTACTTTTCAGGGCAAGACGATATGATCAAATAAGCAAGGATTGGCACTATCCTAACTCACTGATCGGAGAGTGCACCAGAAATAAGGACTAGGTAGCACAATCAACCTTAGGGTGACGATTCAATAATCAACACGCTAAGAATGAGGTTATCGTCCATTTAACTACCAAGCAATGGAGTTGCTAGCAGTATTGATTTCACACGCCATGATTCATTTGTCGGCATTCCGGTTACAATAACACGGAAACCGAGAAATTATCAATGATGATCAGAAGTATTACTGCGTCAAGAATTCATAAGATGGTGTGCAATTCCCATGATATTCCTGATATAAAGATGGTAATACTTCAAGGTAGAACAGACCAGAAGCTGGATTGGCATTTTGATCTGCGGAATACAATTGCTTTGACCCAATCCTAGATATGGATGAGATTCTGGAGTTTGTTTCTCCTATTCATTCTGAAATAGAATGGCTTGGCGGACCACAAGGGTAATAGGCATCGACGAACGAATGCACGCATACTCTTGACTATCAATTGATAGGCGAGGGTCGGAAACAACTAAGATGGGACAACTCAAAAGAACATATGATTTTCTGAGTTGTGGATGCATGGATTAGCATGTCGAACGAAGTTCAACATATTTCTTCCGGATAACCCATGCAGAAAGGTAGAACTGGCAGAGCCACAATATATAATGGAGAACTCATCAAGAATAATCCTGTTGTGATATTTCAGTTCAACGAGGAACTTCTGCCATAAGTAGTTCATGGTATTTGGAAGAAGAAGATACCACGGACTTCAAGGACTATCGCAAAGGTTACTAATATCCTAAAGGCACTAGCAATTACTATCAACATGAAGTAGGTAGAGTGAATCTCGGGTTCAAGAACCCAGGAACAGAATACCTATTACTAAGTAGCATCACGGGATGCTTTCGAGAATGATGGCCAGAATCATCACACTGGGAACACAAATCATGGCTAAATTACTAGATGATCCCCTAAGACACCTAGGGTCATAATAATATCTCCAACATATATGTCAAGGTAACGGAGTACCTCAACTCACTGATTAGTGTGGTTAATCTGGCCCATGGGAACATTGAAACGGGAAGAAAGGATTTGCAAATGCATCAGACTACTTAGAAACCTGGGATGACTCGGACAGCATAACGGCTGTAAATGCTCAGAAAAGATTTGAGACATTCACAAAAATGGTGGCATAACCACTCAGAAGCACAATATCAAGGTTTCGAGATCAACAATTAACATACGGAAGTAGTAGGAACTGAACTGAGACTTAAATCCAACAATCTTATAAGTCCACTGATTAGTAACACGTGATCCTAATAGAAAGAAGAGATAGCCTAGTTCTTAATCCCCGTAGAAGAGAAGATGATGACTCAGATCAGAAGGCCATGAGGTATAAGGAGTAAAAAGAGCCTTACGTTCCATCCCACAATCAATTCCCCTACATATAACTAAAGAATTTCTAGACTCAACATCGACCAGTTTGGCTTGGTAATCCTACAGGCAGTCAAGCTCTGATACCAACGCTGTCAGGACCCCGACTCAATGCCACATCGATCTAGCATGTAACACCTCATATCACTTTGCGGCCTCACGCACGGTATTCCCACGGGTGTCGCCCTACCTTTACCCGGGACCGTTTGCGCCTTTTGGCACACGTATATGACAGTGTCGCTAGCATCTATATGATAAGGAGCCCGGGCTGACATGGCTAGTCGTAAACCCAAAGTGGCACAAACTTACAGGGACAGGCATCCATGACCCAGCATCGAACGTGTCGGTCATCAGCGAGTGAATCCAGGCTGTAGCACTGGGCTAGCAGGACTCCGGTGAACCGGGCTGTAGCGGGCTAACAGGACTCCGGTATTCATCGCGTGACATTTCCCCGAAGGGACAGACACAGGAACGAAGAAGGACACATGCCGGCCAGCCTAAGTGTTCCGGAGCAGTAGCAAGCTACCATTGGAAACACTAGGAGACATTTCCCGGTAAGAGAGGCTACTAAGGATAAACAACTAGATAGTCAGATCCCACACATACCAAGCATTTCAATAACATACACACAATATGCTCGATATGTGCAAACACAACATGGCATCACAACATGACTCTATGACTCAAGTATTTATTCATTAGGCTCCGAGGAGCGAGATATTACAAACATAGGTCTCATGACCCAACATTCAGAGTATACAAGTCAAAGCACAAGCGGAAGCTATCATGTCTGAGTACAGACAACTATAAATGAAAAAGGCTGAGAAGCCTGACTATCTACCAGATACTGCCGAGGGCACAAGATCGTAGCTGAGGTAACAAGCTAAACGTCGAAGTCCAAGCGGAACTACTAGTGAGACTGAAGTCTCTCTGCAAAAACATAAAATAGGCAAACGTGAGTACAAATGTACCCAGCAAGACTTACATCAGAACTAACTACATATGCATCATTATCAACAAAGGGGTGGTGGGGTTTAACTGCAGCAAGCCAGCTTTGACTCGGTGGCTATCCTAAACTACGACTGCAAGCGACTCTTTTGAGGTGGCGCACACGAGTCCACATATTCACCATATCAATACACCACTATGGATCCGCTCCCGTCTCCCTACGAGAACGCCATCCATAGCACTCACGCTTATCTTGCGTATTTTAGAGTATCCACTTTCACTTGTCTATGAACTGATATAAGCAATCCAGAAGTCCTTTTCCGCGGACACGGCTATTCGAATAGATTAGGTTAACCCTGCAGGGGTGTACTTCTTCATACACGCTCTCACCACTTACCGTCGTTTACACGACATGTACTCGGCAACCTTCAAGCGGAAGCCCAACGTGGGTGTCGGCCACGACCTACCTAATCACCTAAGTCTCTAGTCCAGGTTTATCGCCTATTCGGGTTCCATCCATGAGGAGATCCGGCCGGAGTTTCGCTCACAGCCCCAAACGATGTGAACAGGGTTCCCGAGACACCAAACGGGCGCCCGGTACACCGTGCCACGTGCCTACCGCATCACAGCCCACCCCTACGGTCAGCGCTGCCCACGGCCTCCAGCATACTACAAACACCAGAAACTACTTGCAACTCCTGGACAGAGGACAAGGGTGATCAAGAAGCCGAGAGGGTCCATTGGTTTCGGGCCCAATGCGTGGTAGTAGCTGAATCATGGATCACAAACACAGAACTCAGTTCCTGAGGACGGCTGCAATGAGACAACCCACCATGTACTCCTACATGGCCTCTCACCGCTACCTTTACCAAAACGTGTTCACACACTTAGCTCACACACAGTAGGACATGTTCACACGCCTCTGATTCATCCCCGATGAATCAGACCTGACTCAACTCTAAGCAGTAGCAGGCATGACAAACAAGCAAGAATGAGTAGGCACAACAGGGCTCAAACAACTCCTACCCATGCTAGTGGGTTTCATCTATTTACTGTGGAATGACAGGTCATGCAAAGGATAAAGGGGTTCAGCTACCGCAGCAAGTAACAGATGAATCGTTGTTGTCCTAATGCAGTAAAAGAGAGCAGGAGCGAGAGAGTGGGATTGTATCGGAATGAACAAGGGGGTTTTGCTTGCCTGGCACTTCTGAAGATAACATTGAGTCTTCATCAGTGTCAACGATCACAACGTCGGAACATCGTCTACCGGGAGGGAACAGATACCGGCAACAAAGAAGAACACAATCAATGCAATGCACAAAATGATGCATGCTATGACATGGCAATATGAATGTGTTTTGAGCTAATGCAACTAGCAACAGATTAAATGAAGTTGGTTTGAATACAAGATTCAAATTCAAACTCCATATGTGATTATTCAAATGCCATTTAATTGATTTGTGCTATACAGCAGCTATAAGTTGTTCTAACATGCATAAAAATGGTACAGATGGATTCCTTGAATTTTTCTGATAATTTTTCATATATAAATTATTTAATTTGGAGTTACGGTTGAATTACTATGAATTTTTGAAGTTTTGAACATTTTCTGGAATTTCCTGAATATTTAGAATTAAAATAATTCCAGAAAATGATTTAACTGCGTCAGCCTGACGCCAGCATGACGTCAGCGAGTCAACGGCCAGGTCCAGGTCAAACCTGACGTGCGGGGTCCACACGTCAGTGACACAGGAACTAATCCCGGTCAAACCCAGCGCTGACTGGGGTTTGACCAGGGGTGGGGCCTACTGTCAGTGGCTGTAGGTGGTTTAGTTAGTTGGATTAGCTCCTAATGACGGAGCCACGTCAGCTCCCGCCGGAGTTTCGCCGGCGACGACCATGGCCGACGACGGAGATGCAACGTGTGCTCGCTACGGAGCACCATTCGACGCGTGGTTTGCTCCTACGGGTAGCTGAAGATGCGCCGCATCCAACTGGGCGAGCGGCAGCGGCTGTGGTGGCCGGAGCTCGCCGGAAACGAGCTCGCGGCGGCGCCGGAGTTCGGGCGCCGATCGATTCGACGCTATGGTGCGCTACGGGAGAAACTGGTGGGTGCTGCGGGCTCCTGAGGTTGCGGTGAGCACGACGGTGGGCTCGGGAGCGAGCTGCGGTGGCTGTGGCCACGGCCACGCCATGGCCGGCGGCGAGAAGCTCTCGGCCGCGGTGGTAACGGCGGCTACGGAGGGAAATAGAGCACGGGGAGAGAGGGGTTCGGCAGAGGAGCTCACGGCGAGGTCGACGAGCAGCTCGGTGGGCTCGGGGAGGTGGTGGAGACGGCGAATCGACGAGCGGCATCCGGCGGCCGTGTGTGAAGAAGACGGCTCGATGACGGCGATGCAGGGCGTCCGAGGTCGCTTGACTCGTCGGAGAGGATGAGGGCGAGGTAGCCGAGCTACTGGGCACGCCGAGGGTCGAGGGGGAGGCTCTGGGTGCGGCAACGGCGAGCGGCGGCGATGAGCTCCGCTCGGGCTGCGCGAGAGAGAGAGCAGAGGAGGGGGAAGGGGTCGAGAGAGAGTGCGAGGGGGTTCCAGGGGGTGGCGTGGAGCTGCGGGAGACGTCCAGGAGAGGAGGAGGCAGCCAGGCAGGGAGGAGGTGGCCGGGGCGCGTGGCCGCGCGCGCCACCGAGCAGCTTCGGGGCGAGGGGGAGGAAGACGACAGGGGGAGAAGCGGCGGTGGGCTGGGCCGGCTGGAGGAGCTGGGCCAGGTGGGCTGAGGTGAGCGCCAGGTAGTCCTCTGCTCTTTCTATTTTTGTTTTTATTTATCTATTTTGTTCTGTGTTGTTTTAGTTTAGTAATATACTAAACCATTTTATAAAATCCTGAAAATAGTTATGTGGCTAGAACTAAAATATACCAAACCACATAAAATGTTCCAGTAATTATTGGACATATATTATTTATATATCAAATATATATCCAATGCAAATAGCTATTTATTTAATTCAAAGGCCCAAAATAATTAACTCTGAGATACCAAAAATATTGTTTTGAGTTTTACCTCTTTGCAATATTTTCAGAGACTAAGAGGAACATTTTCTTGGACTTCTTTGAGGAGATTTTAATGTTGATCATTTTTAGAAGGTTTCTGAGGCTTTGAAAATTCCTCAATTCAAATTTCATTTGAATTAAAACATGATGCTCACATGAGGTCTAGCCTAGTGCATAACAGGACCAGGGATGTGACAACCCTTAACTAGTCTATGTTCATTCTGCAACTCCTGTTTCGAGTTACTACTCTTAGCAACTGAACCAGTATCAAATATCGAGGGGTTGCTACGAACACTAGTAAAATACACATCAATAATCTGTATATCAAATATACCTTTGTTCACGTTGCCATCCTTCTTATCCGCCAAATACTTGGGGCAGTTCCGCTTCCAGTGACCAGTCCCTTTGTAGTAGAAGCACTTAGTCTCAGGCTTAGGACCAGACTTGGGCTTCTTCACTTGAGCAGCAACTTGCTTGCCGTTCTTCTTGAAGTTCCCCTTATTCCCTTTGCCCTTTTCTTGAAACTAGTGGTCTTGTCTACCATCAACACTTGATATTTTCTTGATTTCTACCTTCGTCGATTTCAGAATTACGAAGAGCTTGGGAATCGTTTCCGTTATCCCTTGCATATCATAGTTCATTACGAAGTTCTACTAACTTGGTGATGGTGAGTAGATAATTCTGTCAATCACTATTTTATTTGGAAGATTAACTCCCACTTGATTCAAGTGATTGTAGTACCTAGACAATCTGAGCACATGCTCACTGTTTGACCTATTCTCCTCCATCTTTTAGCTATAGAACTTGTTGGAGACTTCATATCTCTCAACTCGGGTATTTGCTTGAAATATTAACTTCAACTCCTGGAACATCTCATATGGTCGATGACGTTCAAAACGTCTTTGAAGTCCCGATTCTAAGCCGTTTAAGCATGGTGCACTAAACTATCAAGTAGTCATCATATTGAGCTAGCCAAATGTTCATAACATCTGCATCTACTCCTGCAATAGGTTTGTCACCTAGCGGTGCATCAAAGACATAATTCTTCTGTGCAGCAATGATAATAAACCTTAGATCACGGATCCAATCCGCATCATTGCTACTAACATCTTTCAACTTAGTTTTCTCTAGGAACGTATCAAAAAGAAAACAGGGGAGCTAAACGCGAGCTATTGATCTACAACATAGATATGCTAATACTAACAGGACTATGTTCATGATAAATTAAAGTTCAATTAATCATATTACTTAAGAACTCCCACTTAGATAGATATCCCTCTAATCCTCTAAGTGATCACGTGATCCAAATCAACTAAACCATGTCCGATCATCACGTCAGATGGAGTAGTATCAATGGTGAACATCAATATGTTGATCATATCTACTATATGATTCACGCTCGACCTTTCGGTCTCCGTGTTCCGAGGCCATATCTGTTATATGCTAGGCTCGTCAAGTTAAACCTGAGTATTCCACGTGTGCAACTGTTTTGCACCCATTGTATTTGAACGTAGAGCCTATCACACCCGATCATCACGTGGTGTCTCAGCACGAAGAACTTTCGCAACGGTGCATACTCAGGGAGAACACTTATACTTTGATAATTTAGTGAGGGATCATCTTATAATGCTACCGTCAATCAAAGCAAGATAAGATGCATAAAAGATAAACATCACATGCAATCAATATAAGTGATATGATATGGCCATCATCATCTTGTGCTTGTGATCTCCATCTTCGAAGCATCGTCATGATCACCATCGTCACCGGCGCGACACCTTGATCACCATCATAGCATCGTTGTCGTCTCGCCAATCTTATGCTTCCACGACTATCGCTACCGCTTAGTGATAAAGTAAAGCATTACAGCGCAATTGCATTGCATACAATAAAGCGACAACCATATGACTCCTGCCAGTTGCCGATAACTCGGTTACAAAACATGATCATCTCATACAATAAAATTTAGCATCATGTCTTGACCATATCACATCACAACATGCCCTGCAAAAACAAGTTAGACGTCCTCTACTTTGTTGTTGCAAGTTTTACGTGGCTGCTACGGGCTTAGCAAGAACCGTTCTTACCTACGCATCAAAACCACAACGATAGTTTGTCAAGTTGGTGCTGTTTTAACCTTCGCAAGGACCGGGCGTAGCCACACTTGGTTCAACTAAAGTTGGAGAAACTGACACCCGCCAGCCACCTGTGTGCAAAGCACTTCGGTAGAACCAGTCTCATGTAAGCGTACGCGTAATGTCGGTCCGGGCCGCTTCATCCAACAATACCACCGAACCAAAGTATGGCATGCTGGTAAGCAGTATGACTTATATCGCCCACAACTCACTTGTGTTCTACTCGTGCACAACATCAATGCATAAAACCTAGGCTCTGATAGCACTATTGGGGAACGTAGTAATTTCAAAATTTTCCTACGCACACGCAAGATCATGGTGATGCATAGCAACGAGAGGGGAGAGTGTTGTCTACGTACCCTCGTAGACCGGAAGCGGAAGCGTTAGCACAACGCGGTTGATGTAGTCGTACGTCTTCACGGCCTGACCGATCAAGCACCGAAACTACGGCACCTCCGAGTTCTACCACACGTTCAGCTCTATGATGATCCCCGGACTCCGATCTAGCAGAATGTCGGGGAAGAGTTCCGTCAGCACGACGGCGTGGTGACGATCTTGATGTTCTACCGTCGCAGGGCTTCGCCTAAGCACCGCTACAATATTATCGAGGATTATGGTGGGGGAGGGCACCGCACACGGCTAATAGATCTCAAGGAATTGTTGTGTCTGGAGGTGCCCCCCTACCCCCTTATATAAAGGAGCAAGGGGGAGGGGCGGCCGGCCAGGAGGAGGCGCGCCAGGGAGGAGTCCTACTCCTACCGGGAGTACGACTCCCTCCTTTCCTTGTCCAACTAGGAGAGGGGGAAGGAAGGGAGAGAGGAGAGAAAGGAAAGGGGGCGGCGCCCCTCCCTCCTTGTCCAATTCGGACTAGAGGGGAAGGGGGCGCGCAGCCTGCCCTGGCCGCCCCTCCTCTGCTCCACTTTGGGCCCACGAGGCCCATTAACCCCCCGGGGGGGTCTTGTAACCCCTGGTACTCCGTTTTATATCCGATAACTCCCGGAACCATTCTTGTGTCCGAATATAGTCGTCCAATATATCAATCTTTATGTCTCGACTATTTCGAGACTCGTCGTTATGTCCGTGATCACATCTGGGACTCCGAACAACCTTTGGTACATCAAAATATATGAACTCATAATGAAACTGTCATCGTAACATTAAGCGTGCGGACCCTACGGGTTCGAGAACAATGTAGACATGACCGAGACACGTCCCCGGTCAATAACCAATAGCGGAACCTGGATGCTCATATTGGCTCCTACATATTCTACGAAGATATTTTATCGGTCAGACTGCATAACAACATACGTTGTTCCCTTTGTAATCAGTATGTTACTTGCCCGAGATTTGATCGTCGGTATCTCAATACCTAGTTCAATCTCGTTACCGGCAAGTCTCTTTACTCGTTCGTAATACATCATCCTGCAACTAACTTATTAGTTGCAATGCTTGCAAGGCTTATGTGATGTGCATTACCGAGAGGGCCCAGAGATACCTCTCCGACAATTGGAGTGACAAATCCTAATCTCGAAATACGCCAAACCAACAAGTACCTTCGGAGACACCTGTAGAGCACCTTTATAATCACCCAGTTACGTTGTGACATTTGGTAGCACACAACGTGTTCCTCCGGTAAACGGGAGTTGCATAATCTCATAGTCATAGGAACATGTATAAGTCATGAAGAAAGCAATAGCAACAAACTAAACGATCAAGTGCTAAGCTAACGGAATGGGTCAAGTCAATCACATCATTCTCCTGATGATGTGATCCCGTTAATCAAATGCCAACTCTTTGTCTATGGCTAGGAAACATAACCATCTTTGATCAACGAGCTAGTCAAGTAGAGGCATACTAGTGACACTCTGTTTGTCTATGTATTCACACATGTATCATGTTTCCGGTTAATACAATTCTAGCATGAATAATAAACATTTATCATGATGTAAGGAAATAAATAATAACTTTATTATTGCCTCTAGGGCATATTTCCTTCAATATTTGGATTGCGCCATTGGAATCATGCGCTCATAAATCATTGGATTATATTATTCAAAATCTAGAAATAGCCAACATGGCTGGATTTTATTATGGTTATCAATAACCAGTATTATGATTAAGGTTTTGAAAGTCGCTTTAGCGCAATGGCTATTATATTATCAATGGATATGATTTATTCTACAATTGAAGGAATAGTCCCGAGTCGCTGCAGGCTTACGATCCGGCACTTGGGGGCTACATTATTCAAGTTGAGATTACATCAAATATGCAAGTCTCAGGTCGCTACAAGTATGCACCATGACACTTGGGGGCTAATGCAAAGTCATTTTTATTGGCTTTATTGAAGACCCGACTCATCACATCATAATGAGCCGGCCCTTGGGGCCTACCATTTGCTCCTATCAATAATTCAAGGTACACAAGTCTTAATCCATTATATTCAAAGGGTCCACTGCTCAGTTGGTAAAGCACAAAGCTCTTAAACCTTGTGGATGTGGGTTCAAGCCTCATGGTGGAGTTACATAATATGATATTATTATCAATGAAGCATGATCATATTTATAAAGTCCCTGCTCATTATTGCATAATGACCCGGCCCTTGGGGGCTACACTAGTTGAAGTTTTTTGAGCATCAGGCAATTACAAAGTCCCAGGTTGCTGCAAGCATGACAACCCGGCACTTGGGGGCTACATAATATGGAGTATTCGGTTTTTACTAGTGACTGGGATGAACAACATGGATTTCCTCAAAAGTGGCAGTATTTATATTGAAGCGAGTCTTAAACCATCACTTTGTTCTGCTCAAGACTTGGGGGCTATAGGTAATATACATATAGGGAGAAATATTTTCAAATTCTCAGTTTTGAGCAAACCAGATTGACCCGGCGTCACCAATCATTATGACCCGGTCTCTGCAACAATCATAACCCGGCGTCATCAATTATGACCTGGCGACGGTAACAATTATGACTCGGTGCCATCGGTATTTACAAACCGACAATTTTGTTAATATTAAACCGGCAAGTTTTACATCTTCAAACCGGCTGAACATCAGATGAGTATTTCAAGACCAATATTTCTTAAGCCGGCGCTTTGGAAGCTGACTCAAGTGGATTATTCTTCACAATATTTTTCTATGAGAAACCAACGTCAGCAATTTGAGTATGGAGCTGGTTATTGACCCGGATTTTTTTAGAAGGAGGAAATGACAAGGACTTAAGGATGATCAAATACCGGCTTACAAGAATATTTAACCCGGAGCACAACCTGTCAAATTTGTTCTTGAGTTATTTTGCAGGATCAGTTTAACATGAATAAATCCAAATTAAACTAGGGGCTAATGTCGGGGATATACCCCGCAGCGTAACCCGACCGGAAGTATAACCCGGCCGGACTTGGCGACTCACCAAAGACCCGACTGATACTTGGCGTTTCATTTTTAAGCCGCCCAGAGATTGGCTGCTCACTGGTAACCCCGCGGGCGGGACAGACGGATGATAAGGTCCAAGGCCTAGAAGGCCGGTTTATGTTAATGGTGGGCCGGTTTAAGAGGAAAGACATGAGGAATATTTACCTTACAAGGAGTTAAGACCCGGACTTGTATCCGGTTTGTATTAGAAGGCAGACTAGTCCTAATACTAATAGGACTCCACATGTAACCCGCCCCTCTAACTTATATAAGGAGGGGCAGGGCTCCCCAAAAGCGGGACAAGCAAGAAGCAATAATCTCTAGGGCTAGACACAATTAGAGGAGAGTCAGTTTACGACGACTCCCTCATGATCATAATGAGACCTAGCCTCAAACAACATGTAGGGTTGTTACCGGATGATGTTTCTCGGGGCCCGAAGCTGTCTAAATCCTTGTATTGCATTGCGTCTCTCGATTCCACTCAACCCCTCTCAAGCTACCATATAGATGTGTTGGCCTCACGACTAAGTCCTCACACTAGGACATCTGCCGTGACAAATCCACGACAAAACTGGAGATTCAAAACCACTTGTGCATCAGCGTCGTTCGTATGAATCCAATGAGCCCAAGAACGTCAAAATCAGAGTCCATATGAAGAAATGGCAACCAAAATACTAAATGCTCTCATATCTCTAAAACAAATGATGTACTCCGATATGAGCGGGCCCAGTCGTACAATCGCTCGTACCAAACTACGAGAGATGCATAAATCGGTCATAACTTCACGATTTTCACCAATTTCATGCGATCCTTATCAAACAAGGAAGGTTTTGAGAGAGGATTTGGCTCCCCTGGATCCTTTGGTTGAAGGAGGAGGAGTCACATTGATGGGCGAGACGTAAGGAGACCATGTAATAAACACCTTCAACCCTGGCCACCGACCATCATCATCCTCAATGTGTCATAACTCCAAACAATTGCCGAAGGGCTCTCCCCTCTCATCTAGAGGGATGCCTCTCCTCAATATCTCCATCTCTATCTCTACCACCATGGTCACACATGAATATGAGAAGGAGGCACCGCCGCCACCACCCGGAGTCGGCCACCATCTCCATCTCCCTCCTTGCTCTTGTAATTTGTAAGATTGAACATGTTGATGACATCAATTAAGCATTCATCTTTGTGTCTATATTCATGTATGTTTCAGTGATTGATTTGGTTCTAGGTTGAGGTATGATCTAATACACAATGTTAGTCTTTGTGGCACCATTTAATGTTTAATATATTTTGTGTTGTACTCCCTCCATCCAAATATATAGGGCCTAATACATTTTTTGAGGTTACCTCTGACCACAGGTTAGAGAAATAATATATGACATGCATGTTACATAAAGTATATCATCAAATTCGTATGTGAAAGGAGTTTCTAATGATATACTTTGTATATCATGCATCTCACATATTATTAATCTTATCAATGGTGAAAGGCAACCTTGAAAAATGTGTTAGGCCATATATATTTGGATGGATGGAGTCGCAATGCTATGTTGGGAGGCGCCCTTTCATATGATCTTGTGTGCACTTTCACACACACAAAGTAGCTAGATGAATTTATGTGATCCTTGTGTCTTTGTATATTATTGACACCCACGCGTGACCTTGATGTGATGTTATGTATATTACACTGAGGAGTGGCAGTCTGAGGATGAAAACAAGAGTAGATCGTTTAGTCACCTAATGAGTACCACCTATAATAATAGTATGTTGCTACCACTTAGTTGCCCTCTAGTACTTGTGATACCAAAAGCCTAGGCACCGCCTTTCACTTTATTCAATCCTACAATTACAACCCTGTTTTACTTTATGTGCTAGTTTAGCTTATTTTACATCCTAGTTTGAAGTTTCGTTAAAAACTTCATTTATTATTGCTTTCCTAGCAACCGATATAATAGACTGTTTTCAAATTACATTTGGGTCAGAATATAGCTACGTAGGTGACAACGTAATTGCGTGGTTAGCAGTGTTTTCCTATTCACTCCATGTGGGTTCTACACTTACTTATCACAAATTGCAACAATCATGTGCACTTACAGGTCATCAACCCTAAGTGCCGCGACAATATTCTAAATGAATTGAACAAGGCGAAGAGAAGAATATATGAGCGACAAAGGATATAAGAGGACCACATTTAGGAGGAGGGAATGTGCCAAAATAAGGTGTTGGCAACAAATGTAACATAAGCACCTTGTCTACTTAATCTTGAGCTTCATACAAGATCAGAAAACCTTTGTCCCTCCTCTCAAGAACCTACATGCTCGTCGGTCCCCTAGATCCAGGGGGAGCGGTTGACCCGATGAAGGGGGGAGATGTTGGGGGGGGGGGGGTTAAATCAGGAGATGAGAGTGGCAGGGGAGGGACACTTGTAACATCATGGTTGTGTCTGAAACGATGTTCATAGTTAAAGAGAATGAAAAAAAATTCAAGTCGTTTCTTGGGTTGTCTTGCATGGAGGACCAAGACAAGGAAGGAAAAAGTGGTGATGTGGCAGTGTTTTAGAGGAGAGGGTTGTTGGTGGAGTTGCACAATTTCTCTAGATTTCACATTGATTTTGAGATCAAAGAGACGGATGGGTTCAAGCTAAGCTTCACAAGCATGTAATGCAGAGAAGAAATATCATACTTGCTCAATTTCAGTGAAGCTTTGTTTGTTGATGAGAAGGAAGGGGGATACAATACCTAGGCATGCATGGACATAGATGCGTTGGCTTTTTGTGGGTTGGAGAACCTAGTCTTCCAGGGAGACAAGTTTACCTAGCATAATAGCAACCACCAATATGAGAACTACATCTAGGAGGGGTTGGATAGCACAATTACTAATGATGGATTCAAGATGGTAAGTGGGGATCATAGGCATTCGCCTCACATGCCAATTATATTACAATGGAGGAGGAAGGGAGATGGAGGGCATGACGAGAAGGGAGACGAGAGCCACACCATTAAGTTTGAGGCGTGATGGATGGAGGAGGAGCAATGTGATCGGCTAGTGAAGGAGGCGTGGAGAGAGACGACGTATGGGTGATGCTTTTATTGTGTTGGGATAAAATAAGTGGTTGGAAAGATTTATGGTTGGAGAACAAATGCTCTTGGTTGCATACATAAAAGGTTAAAGAAAGCAAAGAGCCAAAGAGAGAGGTGAATGGAAGAGAAAGCCAACGAGTAAGGAGAAGGTGAAAGGGAAGGAAGTTTCTAGAAAACCGAAGAGATTGTAGGAATAGGTGAACACCTTTTGGAAGCAACACACACACACAAACTGGTTTAATTAGGGTGGATAGGCATACTTCTTTCACATGTGAGCTAAAAGGCGATGAACAGATAATAGGATTGAGAAGTTGAAGAGAGAGTATGAAAGTTGGGTGGTGAAATAGGAAGGGAGATGGAGTTTATTGTTAACTATTGTCTATAGGTTTTTAGGTGAGATGACATAACAAATCATGGTGATATGCTTCAAACCATCAGAAGTTGGGAGGAGGAGATTCAGTATGATCCGTGCAAGAGGAAATTGACAGAACATTATCATTATAATTTGAAATATCTGGTAAGAAGAACGTACTTGTTTAATGGACCTTGTCGGCCAAAAGTTGTGTGTTACTGTGGCGAAAGAATAAATGGGAGATATCATGATAAAGTGATTGCATATTTCATGGTTAGAAGGAAGAGAATATACTGGACGTAAGTTTCAATCTTTTTAGCAATTTAAGTACATTAATTTGGGTACTTTATTATGTTCTACTTGAAATTTTATTTCTATTTCCTGGCTTGTAGGTTACTAAACCTTGATGTCTAATGACGTGGAAATGCAAGACATCCATTTCAAGTAATTTTGTCCTTTATTTTATCATTAAATTAAGCATTTTGACTATTCCATTTTGTTTTATACATTGACTTCTATTATGTGTGACAATCCATGTTACAAGATGTGAAACACACCTTTATTCAATACGGCTTTCCTTTGAAAATTTTATGTCGTGGTTCACTGGGGCATCAGGGTAACTCCGGCTCCGCCCCTAGGAGAGAAGATGGCACCAGGCTCGCTAACCATTGAGTTCACGAGTTTTGCTTTTGGTTGTTCTACATGTTGATCAATCCATTGATTCATTCAATGTTACAACACGATAATCATCACGTTGTACTGCATGGACACACTATCGTGTTGTTCCACGGGACCCAAGGCGGACCATTTACATTCATGCGTTGTTGGATGAAGTTCAGGGGCACGGTGCATGGGATGTCATGTGCACATTCTGACTAGAGTATTGTTGAATTTGGAACTGATGAATTTGAAATTTTTGTTAAACATCCGGTTATCTCAGATGTAATATTTATAGTTGAACTATTGTTGTACAAGGTATATTTGCATGTTATTTATGGATGCATTGTGCTATTTTCTATAATTATTATCAGTATTGCAGACTTAAGAAGAAAAAAGGCGAACATTTAGGGGACAATGTTGGATGGCTGGCTGCCGTATCCATGTTAGCGGACAAGTCCGGACCAGTCGCGGAGAAACAATGTGTCTGTTTTGAAAGTCGGCGCTGGAGGTGCCCTAACCCTTGAATGGGAATAGTCAAATTAAAAGATCAAGACCTTGAATTTGGTGAAATGAACTAGAATTTCAAGAACGAACTTCGAAGTTATGGTGTTCCACATGTCAATTCAAAATCACGGCATATTTTTTTTCTAAATCGGACACTTATATTTAGAATTTTTAGAAGTTTCTTAACGAAATGTAAAATTTCAGAGTATAAACTTCCGCAAAGGCTCTAGTTAAACCCTAATTATCGAAGCAGGTATCTCACACTATTACTTTTAAAATGGTGTAATTTTGGATGAGATTTCCATGGTCTTTTGATGTAGTTGACAACATGAAGGTAGGAACCATAGCCACCATAAGTCCCCTCGTACTCACCGACTGATTTCGCCGGTCTCCCTCGCCTCCGTGGTCTATTTCAGCGTCAGGAAGCCAGGAAGATCATGGATCTTCACGCTCACATAGGATGCGTTTGGATGTCGGGATATCCCTCTATGGGACAGGGATAGCCGTTTTTATATGGATAGCAGTCGTTTGGTTCATGGGCGAGTATGGATAGGGATGGCCGGATGCTCGGAATATTCGTCCAAAATCAGGCTCCGCGTGTCCGCGAAAATCTGGCGGATATGGGCATCCCGACCGCGTCGCGTGAACACAACCTTATCTATTTTCCCCTTTCCATCTCTCTTCTCTCCCGTGGCAGCAAATCGAAGCCCGGCAACGACGGTGGGTGTGCATCGGCGGCGGGAGATCGAAGCTCGACGAAGACGGTGAGTGCGCACCTTATCTTGCCGGCCCTGCTTCTCTCCGTGAGCAGAGGTCATGGCGGCGGCGGAAAACAGCTGGGTGCCGCGCGGCCGTCGTAGCCCTGCAGATGGCGGATCCGCCCTGCTTCAATCCGGCCAGTGCGCGTATTGTGCGCTCCGTGCGCGGGTGCTGCGCGTGCTGCACCAGCCCTGCTTCTCTCCGGCAGGTGCGTGTGCTCTGCGCCCCGTGCGCGGGAGCTGCGCGTGCATCGCCGGCCATGCTAGCTGCCTGCTACGCGTGCAGCACTGGCCTTGCTAGCTGCTAGCTGCGCAGCGCCGGCCGCAGCAGCTCAGGTCAAAGGCGACAGGGAAGTCGGGGACTACTACATCTCCTTCCTATCCATTATTCATCCTTCGAACCAAACAAAACTTAGGCTAATCTTATCCACCCAACCAAACAGAAAAAATGACTACCCATATCCAGCTGGATAGGGATACCCATAACCACCCTAACATGTCCCTCTAACCAAACACATCCATAGTCACATGGAATTTTGCTCTGATGTGTTAGTTCTTGGTGTGTCCGTGCTATTTGTTTTGGCGGTGGAGATAACACTTTCGTGCAATGAGTACCTCCCGCCTCAACCTCATTGAGTCACAATGGTTCCAACATTGCCGTGGGGTGCGTGAGGATTGTGTTTCTTCAAATCTGATTAGTCAGATTATAGGGCGAAGGGGTGTCAACCACGGTGCTTCCGCCTCGGTTCACCGTGGTGCACGTGCCATCGTCAGTATGAGTTCTTAATTTCCAACTTTTTTTCTTTTTGGACATTTGCAATGAGTCTTTTGCATTTAAAGATTCCCACCCCTCCCCCACCTAAAAATACTAATAGAACGCCCGTGCATTGCTAGGGGCTATAATACATATAAATGAAATAAATGATTAGAGTCGTCTCTAAGGTCAAAGCTCATTTCTCTCCATACGTACGGTGAGTTCAGACATCAAAGGGGCGCCCAGCAGGCGCCCCAAAATTCAACTGCCTGGACAGTCCGGACTTTCCCTAATCCAGACCATATGTGGGAAAGAAATGTGTTTGTCTGGACTATCCCTCATGTTATCTCCAATATACGGTCCAAACACAAACCCCCCATATACTATTATCTGCAGGAAAGCAACCGCAGCGGTGGTAAACAGGAGGTGGGGTAACGCCCAACCCGGTCGCTCCCGCGGGCGGCCAGGGGGGCGAAAACCTTGCCGCCGCCAGCGCAGATCCACCGGTCAGCTTCCCCTCGCCGCCGCCGGCAGACGTCGCCGGGCAAAGCCTGCGCGGCTCGGCGGCGGCGGGGCACTCCCTCCTCCCGTCTGAGCTCCAGCAGCGCGGGATGCCCATCTCGGCGGGATCCAGGGCGCAGCTCCCGCGCCGGTGCGCGCACGGGCTGGGGCGGCCGCGTTCGAGCGCGGGGAGGCGCGCGTAGGGCGGCGAAGCTTGGCTGTGCCGGCGAGGCTACGGATCTGGCGGCTCGGGGAAGGGCGCGGATCTGGCGAGTTGGGCGCGATGGCGGAGCTCCTCGGCTGTGCGGCGCGGGCAGTGAGGCAGGGATGGCTGCGGCCTGGGCCATGCGGTGGCCGTGCGGGTCGCAGGCGCACCGCACCAGGGCAGGCTCCTGCTGGATCTGAAGAGGGCCGCCGTCTCTTGCTTGGTGCTGCGGCAGAGGAGATGGGTCAGGCGGGAGCCAGCTTCTCGGCGGCGCGTGGGCTGTAGTCGGCTCTGTGCACCGGCTGCAGTCGACTAGTTGGGCTCCAAGGATGGTGCGAAGCAGATCGGGCCCCAGCGCCCTGTTCTGTGAGGAGGCCGTGACGACCGTCGGGCGCATGGGGCCGGCGGCTCTATCCGGCAAGGACCGGCGGCAGCAATGAAGACCTGGACCCCGGCGTCCAGTTCTGAAGGTGGTTGCGGAGGACGTTGGGCGCGTGGGGCCGGCGGTCGCCGGCCGTGTGTCTGCAGTGGTGGTCTGGCTCGGGTTGGTGGTCGGAGGTGCAGCGCCGGGTGAAGACTTTGCTGCCGGCTCTTGAGCTGGGGAAGGCGACGGCGACGCCTGCGGGCGCCGCTTCCTTCTTGAAGGCGTCGCTGAGGCGTTCCTGCTCACTCCACTACGCAAGGATGCTCGGGGGAAACCCTTGATCCCCTAGGATCAGACGATGATGGCGGCGTGCGTCGCACCTCTTGGGGCATCGTTCCAGGAGCTCCTTACCGTCCAGAGGGACCAGTGATAGGTGGGGGAGGTTGTGCTGCTCGGTCGTGTCCATACGGCAATGGAGCAGTCTGGCTTCTGTGGCAACGATAACGGCGGTGAGCATTGTCGGAGGCGTGGCATTGGTCATGGTAGTCGGCTCTTCTCCGGCGTGTCCGTGAGACTACCTCGGCTGCTTGTTTCTGTGAAGTCGAAGCTGCGGTGCGGGGCACCGGTGGTGTACGATGACGAGCGACAAGTGGTCCGTTCGGTGATCTTCCGTGACGCCAACATTGCTTTGCTCTCTGTAGTTCTCCGCAGGAGTCGGAGCTGCGTTGTCTTGCTGTGGGTGGATGGCGTTCCGCCGTGTAAGGGTAGTGTTGTTCGGTGGCCAATAGGGTTGTCGTTTTTCTTTTCTCATTGATCTTCGGATCCTCCCCATGTTGTTCTTCCGCTGCTTTCTGCTTAATCTAATTGAAGCCAGCAATTTGCTGAATCTTTCAAAAAAAAACACAAACCCCACCCCACGGCGCACCCTTCCCTTTTCCTGCCGGATCCCATCCCCCTACCGCTCGGTTTCCACCGTAGCAGGACATTTCTCGCTGGAACCCTCTTCTTAAATCTAGATAACGCCCACCCCACCTTTACCACATGGCGCCCTCCTTCCATCTCACCATACTCCCCATGAACCGCCAAGGAGGAGTCCTCCACCACCGCCCCGCTCTCCACCCTGATCACTCCTACTGTGTTCGTGCCGATCCACCATTGCCATCAAGAGGGAGGAGGCGTGCACCGCCCATGATGCCCCCCGGGCCAAGAAGGAAGATCCGATGTCTTCTGAGCCAATGCCACGTTGTACCATACAGTTGAATATCGTGCATTACCACGGAACAAAAAATATGATGTCATTGTTGGGAATGCAATTGATACGCTATCATGTTCATTATTAACTCTTGAAGCAACCAACCAATGATGACATATAGTGCGTTGAAACAAGAAGATAAATATTTCAATGGTTCAACATAATAGTGTGCCACATATTCTTTTAGAATCCTAAGCCCTCGGTCTTCTTTTCTGCTTTGTGCAGCCGACATTTCAATCCAATTCCCTACATACACTTAATTTAGTGTACACTTATAGATACAATAATAGTTTGAAGTATTTTGAGGAAGTAAAGAACAACATTTTAGCAGCAACAAAATCTCTTGGTCCTAATCAGAAACCATTCATCACTGTAATTATTTACCCAATTATCTTTGCACTGGTGTTGGTGCTTAGATTGATTTTCTATGTTGACCGTGAATATGACATGAATAATCATATATTTTCTGAACCACACAATACCAACATGTATGATCGTGTATACCAATAAGGACTCATGACAACAAGCGCCAACCATGACACGCACTATCATTATCGAATTCATCTTATCGTTTTCTGCATTTCAAGAGGGGAACAATTTAGACATGGAATGGAAAACTTAAGCAGAATAAGTTTTTAGCAATTCTCTTCACCTGCAGAATAACTCGGTTGTTATTTCTTGCCGTGCATAGTACACGTCATAAATTTGTCGTCATATAGAAATACTCCCTCTATTCCCTTTTACATGCCAGCCTCGTTTTGTGTTATTTAACTTTCTCACTATTTTTTGTTGTACCATGGGAAACTTCGCTGAAATACTAATCCGGTGATACATTTTTTGTGAAATATAACCCATGTTTAGTTGGTAAAACATCATTTTTGGAAAGTGTGTGCGCCATGTATTTGGGGCGGAGAAGCCATGGGGTGCGTGCGGATTGTGCTTCTTCAGATCACATCGGTCGGATTATGGGGCGAAGGGGTGTCAACCATGGTGCTTCCGCCTCGGTTCACCGTGGTGCACGTGCCATCGTCAGTATGCGTTCTTAATTTCCAACATTTTTTTTCTTTTGGGACATTTGCAATGAGTTTTTTTGCATTTAAAGATTCCCACCCCTCCCCCGCCTAAAAATATCTAGCGAAAACTGATCACCGATTTTGCTTGCGGGCGCGCACAGCTGGAGCGTGGAGTGCCGCTCCATCCAAAGACCACCGATCGGACACCCGGCTTTCCGCGCGAGCGCATGCATCAGCAGATAGGCTGACGCGCGCACACACACAATGGAACACAGCAGCTTGTAATATATCTATCCAACCTCTCGTACACGCACCTACTGATATACGCCTCGTTCGAGAGCCCGAAGCTAGCTATAGCTTCGCCCGAATCGAACATGGGAGAACACCACCTCCCGCCGGAGCCAGCCGACCACCACAAAGGCGGGAAGGCCATCCACGCCGATGACCTGAAGCCCGCCCGCGGCCGCCGCTACAGCTACTACGGCAGCACGGGCTCCCGCGGGGCCCTGAGCACCATCTGCTCCGTCCTTCTGCTTCTAATCCTCCTCGCCGGCGTCATCGCGCTCGTGCTCTACCTCGTGTACCGCCCCAACAGCCCGGCCTTCACCGTCACCAACATCGCCGTCTACTCGCTCTCCAACGTCACCGGCCCCTCCGCGGGCCTGCCGGCCGCGGGTGCCCGGGCGCCGAACGCCGTGGCGGCGTCGTTCCAGTGCGCCCTCGTCATCCGCAACCCCAGCGGGCGGTCGTCCGCGCGGTACGACCGGCTGACGGCGTACGTGGTGTACCGCGGGGAGGCCATCACGGCGCCGGCGGAGATGCCGCCGCTGGTGCAGGACCCGGACAGCGCGGTGGTGGTGGCGCCCGTGATCGGGGGCGGCGGGGCGGCCCCTGTGCCCGTGTCGCCGGAGACCGCGGCGGCCCTGGCCAACGACGTGTCCTACGGCGTGGTGTCGCTGCGGGTGGTGCTGCTCGGCCGCGTGCGGTTCGTGTCCGGGCCGTTCCGGACCGGGTGGCGCTCCATGTACGCGCGCTGCGACCTGCTCGTCGGCGTCCGGAAGGCCCCGGGCAGCGTCGGCGCCGCCGGTGTCCCCGAGGCGCCGCTGTTCGGTAACCCCTCCTGCAACGTCGATGTGTGATATACCGGCAGCCCCGCCCGCGCCATAATTACATTGCATCGGACAAACACCATGGCCGTGCGTCCGCGTGCTCCCTTCACCCGTCGTGGTTTGTATGCCAAAAAATGTACTCCAATAACATGCAATGTATTTACTTCGTAAAGATCTCAATTCGCCTAGTACTATCAACGACAACGAGCAACCCGCAAAAAAAAAAAAACGACAACGAGCAGGAGCTGTACATCACCTGCAAGCATTTACGAGTTCCAATGGTGGCTGAAACTCATCGGCATCGGCAGTTTGGAGTTTTCTTCTTTCATCGGCGGCAATCATGGCTTCCATTTTGAGCACGACACAAGAGACGCGCGCAACAAATAATTCTTTTTTTTAGGCAAGAGACGCGCAACCGAAGAGCGAGCACCGACTGCGAGAGCCCACGGTGTTCCCCGCAGCCCACAGGCTAAGGAAAAAGGAAAATGGCACCATGCGCTGTGTGGGCATTATTGGATGATGAGCTCGTAGAATATCTTAGCGCATCTCCAGCCGCGCCCTTAAGAAGGCCCCCTAAATATATTTTTGTCCGCCGGCACCAAAAAATTGATCCAGTCACGCTCTCAAAAGCCCAGTTTTCGCCGGCTCGGGTCGAAATTGGCGCTGGCGGACCCAATCCGAACCCGGCGCGCTTGGGGTCGCTCGGGGGCGCCGGGCGAATCATTTTTGACGTGAAGAGCCGCGGGTCCGCCGCGTCAGCGAGTCTACTCTCTTCTCGCCCCTTCGTCGTCCTCATCGTCTCGTTTCCCGTGGCGAATTAATGCCAAAGCTGGCGCGCGCTGCCGCGCCGGTCAGCCTCCATTGATGCCTCACGGGCGGCGCAGTGAAGGCTGGGCGACGCATCCCTCGGCCGCCACGCAATCACGCCACGCGTAGCGCGCCGGCCAAGCCTACCACGCGGTGTCTCCGCCTATAAAAGCCGACTGCAAGCGTGCCGGAGAGACTCACCCCGATCATCCACCGACGACGCGCTCATTTCTCCTCCTTTCCTTCTCTCGCCGTCACCAGTTGAGAAAGCATGGCCGAGCGTTTCCCAGGCGACGGCACGGCGGCGAACATATTCGGGCGCCATCATCTGCACGAGGACGAGGCTCGCCTCCTTTTCGAGGCCGAGTACCCGGTCCCGCCGGACATGCGGGTGCCCGAGGCGTGGAGGATCAGCGCCGGCGGCGTGCCGGTGCCCCCGGTACCACCGGCGCGGCGCGGCGTGCGGAGATTGCACGCATCCGCTCGTCCCTACCGCGTGCGGCGAGGGAGGGGCCCCGGTACGTCCCCGACAGCCCAATCTGGGAGCCGTACTTCCGCCGCCGCCACGACGAGCAGCTCGAGGCCACCAACGGCGTCGTGCCCTCCGGCAGGTTCAACGCCGCCGGTCGGCGTCGGTGGTGGGGCGTGCCCGGGCGCATGTTGGAGTCCGTCCTCGAGTACATCGAGGGCGGCAACACGCCGCGCCTCGAGTACCCCGCTCCCCCGTCCTTCTCACGCCGCCGGGGCCGTCGGGGAAGCTCCTGGACGCCTAGGCGCATGGAGACCGGGGTGTCCTCCTCCTCGTCCGGCGGCTCTTCCTGCCTCCACCTCCGCCCCGTCAAGCCGGAGCCCCAGGACACACCTGTCAGCGCGCGTACCCGCAGCTCCGGCGCCCTCATCGAGCCCAAGGTGGAGCCCAGCCTTCCCCCGGAGTACGAGGAGATAGCCCGGCGCGGCTTCTCCGACGAGGACGCCATGCGGTGGTCGCGCGACGACTACCTACGCGAGGAGATGATCCGGCAGCGACGGGCCCTGGAGGAGATCGCCGCCCGCAAACGTGGGCGCGAGGACGAGGACGGTGTCGTCGTCCTCGATAGCGACGACGACGACGCCCCCGGACCGTCCAACCCGCCACGCCAACCGGGGGAGGGATGCAGCAAGGACGACAGAGGCGTAGGCGGGGGCGACGACGACGACGACGACGACGGCGGCGGCGGTGACTACACGCGGTTCTACAGCCTCCTCGGCATGTAGAACCGCGTGGGCGGGCGACGAGGGGACGGCGGGGTAGTCTGCGGTAGTTTTTTTTCTTTTTTTTTTGTAAAATATGTTTAAATTTGAACGAACTCGCCCGTGTTTGCGTTTGCGCCGAATTTGAACATTTTAAAAACCCGTGGAGGCCGCGACTAGGGGGCATCACGCCCCAGTGCGCGGTTTAGCACCGGTGCGCCCCCAGGGGCGATTTTTTACCCCTCCTAAAGGGCCAACGGCTGGAGATGCCCTTATTGCAGGCAGGCAAGCTGACGGGAGAGTATGGCAAATGGAGCTTATGGATTCTTTTTTTTTTTTTGCGAGCTCAAAGGAGCTGATGGATTCGACAGAAGACAAGTTCATTCACATATGTCTGGACTCGGGAAGACCAGGGGTCTTTTTTTTGGAGCTTCAGTAGTGGTGTCCCAGGATATAATCGAGCTAGAAACTTTATGCGGAAAATGCCAACGAAGGCTTAGCTCCCATGAGCTCGTTTTCAAATTTTATTTTTTTCAGAGCGCGAAAAATTCCAAATTTATTTGTGAACGCATGTGCACATGTATATTACGTATGTGCAAAATTTCACAACACTACACTTTTACATGTGGCATAGAGAAAAAAAGACAAATACGCGTTTTTAAACTGGCCTTTAATTTTTGTCATTGGGCTGGAAATTTGTCTTTTTTGTACAGCCTACAAATCACAACATTTTTCGACGAAATTCAACACGTTGCTGCAGAATGCATATATGTTTTCATGGATTCTTTTTCAAATTTTTGTGAAACTTTTAAATGTGCTTTTTGGTATTTTAAAATACCGAGCTCACTGGAGCTCGGCCTCCAGAAATCCGCACTCCTGACTGTGCTGCTACTGTAAATCATCTCAAGAATGCATACAGAGGGATAAGGAGTGTCATCCTTCAAGAGATAAAGATGAAGATAGAAGACTTTGTTGAAGCTTATTTATTTATTTATTTTGCATGAAAAACTTTTGATCTATTCATCATCTGTCAAGCAGTACAAAGAACACTAGAAGTAAAAATTACATCCAGCTACGCAGACCATCCTAGCGACGACTACAAAGCACTGGAGTGAGTTGAAGACGCGCCGTCGTCATCGGCTCTTCCTCGCCGGAGCCGGGCAAACCTTGTTGTAGTAAATAGTCGGAAAGTCATCGTACTAAGGCCCAATAGGACAAATGCACCAAAATGAAGGAAATATGCCCTAGAGACAATAATAAAGTTATTATTTATATTTCCTTATATCATGATAAATATTTATTATTCATGCTAGAATTGTATTAACCGCAAACTTAGTATATGTGTGGATACATAGACAAACAAAGTGTCACTAGTATGCCTCTACTTAACTAGCTCGTTAATCAAAGATGGTTAAGTTTCCTAGCCATAGACATGTGTTGTCATTTGATGAAGGATCACATCATTAGAGAATGATGTGATGGACAAGACCCATCCGTTAGCTTAGCATAATGATCATTTAGTTTTTTTGCTATTGCTTTGTTCATGACTTATACATGTTCCTCAGACTATGAGATATGCAACTCCCGAATACCGGAGGAACACCTTGTGTGCTATCAAATGTCACAACGTAACTGGGTGATTATAAAGATGCTCTACAGGTGTCTCCAATGGCGTTTGTTGAGTTGGCATAGATCGAGATTAGGATTTGTCACTCCGTGTATCGGAGAGGTATCTCTGGGCCCTCTCGATAATGCACATCACTATGAGCCTTGCAAGCAATGTGACTAATGAGTTAGTCACGGGATGATGCATTACGGAACGAGTAAAGAGACTTGCCAGTGGCGAGATTGAACTAGGTATGATGATACCGATGATCGAATCTCGGGCAAGTAACATACCGATGACAAAGGGAACAATGTATGTTGTTATGCGATTTGACCGATAAAGATCTTCGTAGAATATGTAGGAGCCAATATGAGTATACAGGTTCCGCTATTGGTTATTGACCGGAGATATGTCTCGGTCATGTCTTCATAGTTCTCGAACCCGTAGGGTCCGCACGCTTAACGTTCGATGACGATTTGTATTATGAGTTTCGTGTTTTGATGAACCAAAGTTTGTTCGGAGTCCCGAATGAGATCACAGACATGACGAGGAGTCTCAAAATGGTCGAGACATAAAGATTCATATATTGGAAGGCTACATTCGGACACCGGAATGGTTCGGGTCGTTTCGGATAAGTTTCGGAGTACCGGGGGTTACCGGAGACCTCCCCCCGGAGGTTAATGGGCCACCATGGGCCTTAGTGGAGAAGAGAGAGGACCGGACAGAGGTGGCGCCCCCCTGCCCAGTCCGATTTGGACAAGGGCGCCCCCTCTTTCCTTCTCTTCTCTTCCTCCTTCCCTTCTTCTCCTACTTGAACTAGGAAAGGGGGGACCGAATCCTACTTGGACCGGGAGTCCAAGTAGGAGTCCCCCCATGGCGCACCCCCTAGGGCTGGCCACCTCTCCTCTCCCCTTTATATATGTGGGAGGGGGCACCCCAAAGTCACACCAAGTCTTCTCTTAGCCATGTGTGGTGCCCCCCTCCACAGTTACACACCTCGGTCATATCATCACAGTGCTTAGGCGAAGCCCTGCGCTGGTAACTTCATCATCACCGTCATCACGCTGTCGTGCTGACGGAACTCTCCCTCGGCCTCAACTGGATCAAGAGCTCGAGGGACGTCATCGAGTTGAATGTGTGCTGAATGCGGAGGTGCCGTACATTCGGTACTTGGATCGGTTGGATTGCGAAGACGTTCGACTACATCAACCGCATTACTAAACTCTTCTGCTTTCGGTCTACGAGGGTACGCGGACACACTCTCCCCGCTCATTGCTATGCTTCTCCTAGATAGATCTTGCGCGATCGTAGGAATTTTTTTTGAAATACTACGTTCCCCATCAGTGGCATCCGAGCCAGGTCTATGCGTAGATGTTATATTCACGAGTAGAACACAATGATTTGTGGGCGATAATAGTCAAGCTGCTTATCAGCAACGTATTACTTTGATTCGGCGGTATTGTTGGATGAAGCGGCCCGGACCGACATTACATGACCGTGTTCATGAGACTGGTTCATCCGACGTGCTTCGTACACAGGTGGCTAGCGGGTGACTGTTTCTCCAGCTTTAGTTGAATCGAGTTTGACTACGCCCGGTCCTTGTTGAAGTTTAAAACAACACACTTGACGAAAAATCATTGTGGTTTTGATGCGTAGGTAAGAACGGTTCTTGCTAGAAGCCCATAGCAGCCACGTAAAACTTGCAACAATAAAGTAGAGGACGTCTAACTTGTTTATGCAAGGCATGTTGTGATGTGATATTGTCAAGACGTGATGATATATAAACTGTTGTATGAGATGATCATGTTTTGTAACAGTTATCGGCAACTGGTAGGAGCCATATGATTGTCGCTTTATTGTATGAAATGCAATCTC